>NC_056744.1:1172954472-1173154472 GCF_019279795.1 Protopterus annectens | reverse complement strand
AAGGTCCGGATGCCCAGACTTTTTTCCTTTGGTATAAAGTGCCCCAAAACCGTTTTTTTTTTTTTTTTTACAATTAAAAAAAAGAGAGAGACTTTCTTTTCTCCGTTGCTTCCGTTTCAAAGCATTGATGTACTGGGTATGCATGGAAACACAAGCCTTATACGCATGCGCAGTACATCAAAACGAAGAAGCAGTATACCACAAACGGAAGAAGAACAGTAATCCGCCATTATACAAAGACATTATTTAAGAAAAGTAAGTTTTTTTTTTTAAATAATGTCATTGTATAATAGCAATAACCGACTCCGTGGTTGTGGTATATTGAAGATTTAACCACGGTTGCCTTTGTTTAATCACTCGAGCTTCGCCCTCGTGATTAAACCACTCCACCCATGGGTAAATCTTCAATATGCCATACCACATCGTTGGTTATTGCTTAAATATTAGATAAGGACAGCAGCAGCAGCAGTTAAATAATATTTTGGATTGCATTCATCTACATTAGAGATGTGAAAATGAAGTGCTTAGAGTCTTCATCTGTCTAGTAGTTAGGCTAAGATTAGCCTTTACATGTGTTTGCTGGGTAAAGCTTTCAATAATATGCAGTTATAAAGTATGTGTCTACTATACCCCATTTCCTTTCTTCACATAGAACTTTCCAGTCTATCTAACCACCTTGCCCAGAGGATTACATGCTGAAACAGATATCTCTTCTTAGTCAGATCAGATCAATGTTCCCATTTATCCTGTATTTCACCAATATTATCCATATCTCTCAGATAATCAGTTTATATTTCTGTTCCACCTGTAATTAGGCAAGTCACAGAGATAACTTTCTTATTTGTCTGATTGGTTCATCTGGACTGTCAAAGGTCAATAGTTTACCATTCCATAATACCTTTACAAAAGCAAAGAACAATAATTTAAATTTGATCATAATTACAGTCTTGTTACCTTGGTGTAATCATGTTCTACAACCTGATTTCCCATTCACAGATAGTTTTCTCCCTGGTTGACAAAGCTTCCATAATACTTGCTCTTTTTCACAATATGCCAACAATTCTGTCTGTATTGGCCTAGGTTTCTCATATTTGACTTCAGAGTCTGGCAAAGGCAAGCACTTCAATGCAAGCATTCCCTTACATTTTGTGTTTGTTTTAAATAGTCCATTTAAGTTCCACAGCTTGATTTATATAGCCTCCAAACAGCATGGGGTATGTAGGGTACATGGGGAATTGGCCCCCTACACAAACAATGGTTTAGTGCTTTTTCAACCATGTGAGGTCAGTGACTTACATGTCAATGTTTCTGCATGTCTGCAATACATTTCTTTTTTAACTGCACTTGATACTTCAAGCTAACAGTGTATAATGACATTTCTTTACATTGCTGATGAACTTTCATCAACAAAAAATTAATCTAAAAAGTTCATCAGTGATGTCAAACATCTAAAAAAAAAACCCCACCTATCTAAAGTGATTACAAATGTAAAATGACAGCTTACATTTCTGGTCATATTAAAAGAAAATTCCTTTTACATGGGGGAATTCACCCCTACACCCCACCAACACAGGGGGCTCTGCTTCCACACCCTGGACATTATATATACACAATCACAGAGAAAGAGGATAACTCCTGAAATTATATTCGAGTTGAACTGCTGCAGATCAACTGTAATACAATTCAACTACTGTAACCATCGATGAAATTTATCAAAAATCTTGGCATGCAAAATCTACTGCACCTATATATATATATATATATATATATATATATATATATATATATATATATATCTATATATATGTATATATATGGGCTCACTTTATAATCTCAAAATACCGAAATCCCGAATTTCAGTATTTCGAAACTATAAAGTCCAATGTCCCAAATCCCGAAACTACACAATCACGAAACACAAAACCACGAACAGAAACACACCATACACCACAAAACACATACATCATCCAAACCACACCACAACAAACTCAAAAATACAAACAAACCTACGCTACATATAAGCAGGGGGGCAAGCTGCCATCCACCCCCACACCCCCCCTACTTATATATACTAACTCCGAGATCGCACAAACAGACACAGAAAGGAAACTCACATCCACACATTCTACAGTCACTCGGACACACACACACAGATATCACACATATACAAACACCAACACATCCAACACTTACACACCCATACTTTCACCTGCTTACCCTAACCCACACGTACAGCTGACAAACACATTCACACACACTCATACTCCCACACAAAACCCTTACAAAACACTCACCTTAAATTCCACCCAAATCCACACGCAACACCAGATACCATCCATTCACAACACCACACGTAACTTACCGTAAAGCCATAACCGCAAATTCGTGATATTCAGATTCGCGATTATGCACTTTCACGATTTTAAAGGTTCAACTTTATAATTTTGGGATACTAAAATTCAGAATTTCAGTATTTCGAAATTATAAAGTGAACCTATATATATATATATATATATATATATATATATATATATATATGTGTGTGTGTGTGTGTGTGTGTGTGTGTATATTCTAGTCTCGAAATATTACATGATATAGTGCAGTACTATACACTGATTAATTTGTTAAACCATATTTAATACAAAAAACACTAGTAGACTGCAGTGGCCAATCACACTATATTTAACTCCACATTAAATATGGTCTTTTACCCTGACACACAATAAGCATTTCAGTGAATGACACTTTTCATCTATGAAAATGTCCATATTTCTGTTTGGCTTCTAAAATGACCTTCCAAATCTAGAATATTTAATAAAATTGTGCTGTCTGGATTTCTGATTTTCTTTTTATGACATCTGTGGTTGCTTGAATAGTGGTGAAGACACAACAGAAGTGTCTTTACTTTGTTATATGGCTGTGGTACATCTTTTTACCTTTGATTTCTTAGCTTGTATCTGATTCACAGAAGACATTCTTGTCTTAAAAAGATGCCTTTCACCTGATCTCTCTGAATCATATAGGGTCAGATGATTGACCAATTGCTACATCTTCAGATTATTGATGCTGCAGAGATTGCTGTATTCTCACCTTGTCTTCTCTCTGTATTTCTAAGAGTGTTATGGAATGCTTGTCATAGTAGCTTTCATTAGTATCTAATATATTTTTTATCTTGCATTGATATTATAATATTAGCAAATAGTTAGATGCTAATAATTTGTTTTTAATTATCTACCAGTACTAACTAAGCTGGTAAGAAATTGAAGAACTCAGGCAAATTTATCTGCAGCCAAGATCTGCTTAATTCTAAACTTGTTGCTTTATACAGACATTACTTTTTCATCAAGATTTGGCAAGATGACAAAACATATCTGATAATAGTGTCTGACCATGCACCTATACAGATTAAGTTTTGCAAGCAATTAAAAGTATATTGTGATAAACTTTGTTATTTTCTAGTATTTATTTCTGAGAAGGGAGTTGTTTAATAATTGAATATACCAAACCTTAACATATGAAATGTTGGTAGATTTGAGTCTAAGCACTAAAGACCTTGCCAAGGATTGGGATAATTCCAAACTTAAGATCAGTAATATGGTCACAAGGAAATCAAGTGAAATATGAAGTAATTTGCACAACATTTAAGGCAGCACAAGGTTGAAAGTATAAATAAAATCGGGAACCATGTGAATGGTAGGATAGATGTGGATCATAGAAAAGTTAGGAATGAACGGCAAAGTATTACAGCACACTATATGAACATGTGCTGAGGCGGGATGATGGGTATATTGGGAAAAAGATGCTAAGGATAGAGCTACCAGGTAAGAGGAAAAGAGGAAGGCCTAAGATAAGGTTTATGGACGTGGTGAGAGAGGACATGCAGGCGGTTGGTGTGACAGAGCAAGATGCAGAGGATAGGAAGAAATGGAAAGAGATGATCCGCTGTGGCGACCCCTGATGGGAAAAGCCGAAAGATGATGATGGTGATGATGGTAACATACTTGAGACAATCACAACTTCCTCGGTTAGCAGAAGTAGAAAATTACTAACATAAAAACTAAGTAAAACTGGAATTAAAGAAGCAACGAGGTAGTCGGAGATAATACAAGTGTGGCTAGTTCTTGTTAACAATATTTTTATGGGTGGGGACATGCCCTTGACATTCAAAGAAGCAGTGGTGATAGTTACACCAAAGGAGGGGAATGATCCTCTTGATCCATTGTCATATAGAGCCATTAAGTTCTGAGTCATGAATATGAAGTGTTTATGATGATTTTGGCAAAAAGAATGGCAAAGATATTGCTGAGAACAGTAGACCTGGATCTGCGTTTCCACAAACAGCAGTAATATTTAACATCTATAGAAGATCTCAAGTGAGGGAAAATTGCCGTGGTGAGCTTCCTAAAATATTTAGCCTTATAAAATGAAACGGGCAGGACTGCTCACTTTCCCCACTACCCTTTGCTTTATATCTAAAGTAATTAGTCAGATATGTAAGACATCAAGTATAGTTGGATATAATGGGAAATAAGAAGAAAATAGCCATTTTTGCAAATGTCATTAACATTACATTTTACCAGTTCAGAACATGATATAAAATATATTTGATAAAATGAAATATTTTAATAATATGGCAGGATATAAATTAATGAAGCAAAAACAGAGGCTATAGTAATGAACTATGTTCCAACATACTATTTAGTACAGACCTTCCCCTTTCTGTGGGGCCATGACAGGACAAGATATATGAGAATTTGGTTGAAATGGGATGTTGAGCAAGCGGCTAAGGAAATGTGGGGTGAAATCACTCAAAATATTATAAGTGAAATAAGACTATGGGAACTGTTATTTGTGGAAACATAATAAGATACATGTTATCAAAATCCTTTTGGTCCTACTCTTTCTTCAAGTAGATTAAACTTATATGTATCAAGTGAGATCAGATATGGAAGAATATTAAAAAGGAGCTGAAGGATCTTCTTTGGGATAGTAAAAGAGAAAGAGTACAATGGTAAAATTTAATACTGACAAAAGAACAGGGTGTTTGGGACTTTTCAGATCGGTTAGCATATTATAAGGGTATGGAACTCAGATTACTATATTTCATTCAGGACATAAACTATAGGCCCAAAATGGAAGCATATGATAAGCATAGTGCCTGACGAGGTAACAAAAGGATCAAAGGTGGGCATTTGTGTAGATCTAGGAAAGGAATATAGAGAACATTATGTGTAGCTGTATATACATAAAAGTAATAAGCAAGTCTGCATGTTAAAGGAAGTTAGACCTTGGAAAAATAGAACACCAATGGGCTGTACTATATTCAGTAATGATAAAGACACAGGAGAAAATGTAATCAGTATCTATAAAAGAAAGAACAAAGAACCAAGATTTTTGGGAGCAGATGGTAAATGGGGATGAGCTAATAATATGAGATGAAGCTAGGCAAATTTTTGGGTTAGTGGACTTTGGTGAACTTGTGCATGTATGCATATATTCCCCTTCAAAACATCTAATTCTCATAACACTGAAACTCAAAACACTGAGACAGTAAATCGAAAACCTCAAAACAGAAAACTCATAACACTGAAGTTCATAATATTGAAAATGTATAACTTCGAGTAGTGTATCATCAGACATGTAAATGTTATAGTTTAATTTGTTAATCTTGTGGTATCACTACAAGATGTTCTAGTTTTTATTTATATAGTTATTTATATAGTGTAGAAATTTGTACTATTTATATAGTGTTTATTTTGCCAATCTGTATGTGTTTTTAAGGGTTTACTATCATTTAATTGAAGTGGACTCGGTCGAATCCACTTTACGCGAAACCTGAACCTCGAACATTGGCAATGTCAAACTCTATCGTCGAAGTACAAATCTCACCCCTATCTCAGCCCATGTTAAAGCTTGTCCCTAGGTTGCATTCAACATGTATTTCAGCAATTCCAGAATTTGGCAATGTGCGTTTTCGCGGAAGTTGGTCGATGATATGACCATTCGACCGAGTGCATTTCAATTAAATGATAGTAAACCATTTTTAGGCCATACAGGTAAGTGATTTTGACATTATCTGTACATTTTGTATGATGATTGCGATACACTGCGGTTAGGAAATTATCTTTTTTCCACTGCTCATGATTGGCAGTGGAGTTTTACAGTGTCGAGTTGCCAGCCCAGCGCCTAACCTTCCACAGAAGGCACACACATGCACACACATGCACACACTCACACCTAGGGCCAATTTAGAGTGTCCAATCCACCTACTGCACGTCTTTGGGATGTGGGAGGAAACTGGAGCATTCGGAGGAAACCCACGCGACCACAGGGAGGACATACAGACTCCACACAGAAGGCACCCCAGCCAAGAATTGAACCGGAGAACCTCTTGCTGTGAGATGGCAACATTAACCGCTGCACCACCGTGGCCGCCCATTTCTAAGATATGCAACTAAACTGAGAAAATTTCGAATTTTTGCACAAGAATGTCTATACCCTATGAGACTTGAAAAATATATCCCTGCAGACAAAAGGTATATATTGGAGCTGTGGTAGTTTGGAAAGAGGTTCCTGGGAGTATATATTTTGGAATATATTGAGTCACTTCAACAGAAAAATGATTTGGATAATATCCTAATTCTTATACATGGAAGAGAATTTAACCTAAGTATAGAGATGTTTTTGTTGGGTTGCTGTAAAATAACACACAGTAAAGAGGAGAAAGTGTTGCCATCTGTATTTTTCATAGTGGCTATAGCTGGAGAAAAAGAAAAGCAAAGGCAAAACATCAGTAAAGAGATTAAGAATATGAAAATGAGAAGTATCAGAGATCAGAACATTCCATTGTAAACAAATGGGCTATATGGGATGCTATAATGAAAGTTGAGTTTAAACAGGATATTGATATGGAACAAAGTACCTAAGATGCATACCTATGTAATAAAGTAGGTACTATAAGGTGTGACGTCACTGGCAAAGTGTTAGGATGTGTAATGTAGTAAAAATAACACATGACCAATAATTAACTCCTGATCTCTGTGTTGTAAATAGATAATTTGTATGGTAAAATGTTTTTGTTTAACAAGCAACACTGAATCAAACATAAAACTAAGACTAGCTAGAAAAGTTAAAAAATGGCAAGTTATTGATAACTGAATGCAAGCACTGACTGACACGAGGTGAGTCTATTAGTATTGTAGAAGTATATAATTGTAAAATGGTTATATCAACAATCAGTGGAGAAACACAAGTGCCCCATGCATGGGGATTGCACAGTATGCTCAAAAAAATTGCCATGATGACAGCTGTAACTCCACCAGGAAGCAGCAATTTTGGATGGGTACTTAATGATTCTACAAACCAGAAAAACTGCATTAGAAGATACATAATCATTTGTGTTATATCAAGGTTTGAAGCATGCTAAATGTCAAGTGGGAAGATAAATATTTAACACACCCAGCATGCAGGATCAGACTGCTGCTACCTTCTTATCAATCATATGCCACGTGATTAGTTGGCTTTTCTACAAGTATTTCTTGTATTTTTCATTAAGTAGTGTTTATCCACTCCCAAAATGCTGAGCATACCTATCAAGTTTCCAGATTTTGCAGAATGTCCAGATTTCTGCCTCATATTTTTGGTGTGTTCCTCATAAAATTTGAGTTTTTCTGGCAAATCACCTTTGATGATCTGAGGATTTAAATCACTAAATAATGACATATATTTGAGTTTCAGACTTCAAATCCTTCATAAAATGTATATTACAACAACCCTGTTATTGTAGCTATTTTCTAAGTTTATAAGAGCAATATTTGAAATATGTCCATAGTTATGGGCCTTTATCCCCGTTTTGTTGGGTTTTGTCCAGATTTCTTGCACTGAGAGGTTGAGAGGTATGATGCTGAGCTGGGGGAAATTTCAAAATCAGGGCAGCTGATAAGTGTAATATGTAATTCTTCCCCTTTACTGAGTGCCTTAGGCTTGTTTGTTTATCTCAACTACCTGTATTGAAAGACTTACCCTGGATTTTATCTTCTACACAGAAATGGAGGTTGGGGGAGATATCAGAGGAAATTACACTTAACTGGCCTTCATGTGGTTCAGTGCTTATTATAGTCTCCTGTCCTTGGTTCTCTTGATACTTAGCTGACCTGTTTTGGCAGTTTAAATGTTATTAAAATGGTAGATCTTCAGATAAAAGTGGGCCTAGCACATGCACTGTAGATGAAGAGTTGGACTCTGAGGCCCTGACTATGTTTATTCCCAGATTTGTATGGGAATCATACACTCAGTGGTTCCAACTCCAGTTTGAGCTATGACTCCAAATTAGACCAAGATGGCTCAACCAGAACCTGATGCTGCGTGCAATAAAGACAAAAAAATGAGGAATGTTGCTGAAGGGAGAGAAACTGGGAAAGGGCATATTTAGATTGACTGAGCATTTCCAGCACTACCAGTCATAGGCTGCTGTTAACAAGCAGAGTTTTCATTTTCTGTGATCTCTGCTACAACAAACAATCTATCTTTATCATACTTTAAAATACAATACACAATTTAACAGTGTTGAGGAAGTTTCAACACAGGATGCAATGACATGGGAGTGTATTTCATGAACAATGTGCCTGACACTGGGAAACTGTCCTCTGGTAACAATCACCTAATAGGCATTAGCAGTGACAGGCAGGAATACCAGTCAAGAGTCCTTTAGCACACAATTATACCTACATCATCTGTTTCTGTGACTGCATCAAGCTGGCTTTGAAGCTGTGGCTAATTTATTGTAAACATTACCCTTGCCCACTGAGAGTAGTCTGTTAATGTTTTGGATCCACTGGTTTCTAGACTGTTGTGTTTCTCCTGAAGGAGGGTGATTTCCTACAAGCCTTAGAAAGCTCTGGTAATCATCATCCTAAAGAACAGCAACGCAGAAAAATGTGGCTAGTTACTCTAGTCCACTCAAGCAAGGTAAGGCGTCAGACTTTAAGGACCATAATCTAGGCTTGGTTAGTAATTTGAGAGCTGGAAGACAAGACTGTGGAGATAGAACTGAGAGACTGGTGACCAACTTTCCCATCTCATCATGGGGGATGGATATGGCTTTCATTGCCATAAGAGCACCCTCTGGTGAAAGCCAGAGGTTTGTCCCAAATAAACAAACAAGCAGGCTGTGTCCTGCAAGTGGTTAGCATGTATATGGCAAGATTCAGAATACAGATAGATACACAATGCTCATGCTTTTGTGTATTTCCCAGCTGGGGAAGTTAGGGTTAGCATCAGTTCACAGCAGAAGGATGCCACCTGACCACAGACCCCCCTCTATCCACACAAGCCAGATATGATGGCAGAATGAATGGTTCAGTGGGAGGTCAGGATAGTTATATGATAAACTATATTGGGTAGATGGGAAAGAAGGGCCAAACTCTAACCTTCCAATTCTTGGAAAGTTTATTGTGAAAAAGTTTGTGTTACATTTCCAGGACTATTGGTTAGCTTATAGTTACATAGATACATACTGGTTTTATATGTTCCATAGTACTGAGGTGTCCTTTGGGAAATATGGATGGCTTGTTTAGGACAAAAGATTATGTATATTGTTTTCTTTTTCTTTTTTTTTGTTATAGGGTTGTAGGTCATTACTAAGCTATCAGTCTACAGACTAGCCAAAAAAACAGAGGTTAGAATCAAACTATGTACCTTGTATCTGCTAGGTAAAGACCTTAATTGTTATGCCAATCTCCCCATCAAATCAGTCTGCAGACTATTACATGCCTAGCCAGTGACCAAAGTTGAGGATAAAGCACTGTACACCTCATCACTAAGGGCTTTTCATCCAGAAAAAAGGAGGTCATTGTCCCACTGTACTCATCCCTCATTAGACCTATTATAGAATGCAATGCCTCATTTGGTATGTACCTCTCAAGGTATCTGCAACAACTGGAAAGGCTGCAGAAATACCTCACTAAAAGAATCACAGGCCTAAAGCAGATGCCCTATGCTGACCGTCTAAAAAAACTCCACCTATACGCTGTCGCATATCGTCTACTCAGAGGCGATCTCTGCTTAACGTGTCAAACCCAGAGCTGTTGGACATGCTACACTTAAAGAAATCCCAATCCCTCAGAGACACACGCTCCAGGGATCTAAACCTTGTCATCACAATGAACAAAACATGCTGAAGGGATAGGTTTCTGACTCAGAGACTCCCCAGACTCTGGAATAGACTACCCATACATGTCAAGCAGATCGCCTCTTTGGCCTTCTTCAAAAGGAACCTTGATGATTGGATGGGAGATAGGAAATTCACCCTGGGGATCATGTCAGTCACCCTGTTAGACAGGGGTCCAGGGAAGTAAATATTGTGGGAAGAAATATCCAGGGAATTGTTATGGCTAGGCTTGTATAGGCCCTAGGGCCGGTAGCCTAGTACCAATCTATGAATCTATGAACCTTGTGTCTGTGAGTTAAACACTTTAACTATTATTCCAGCCCCCAATCTATTTGTAACACCTGACTCACTTGATGATATGACCTTGACTGAATGCCATAAATTTATATCTGGACTGTTTGGGGGTGCTATATATTTCTCTGAAGTGAAGGCCAATGTTGGGGCTTCTATCTCACCAATTTGGTTTATCGATTGTAACAATGTTGACATCCTACAAACAGGCATAAACATGACAAACATCTGGTGCCATGAATGCATAATCTGACCCTTTGGTAAATCAGATATCCCTGCAAATTATAATATTGATAGCACACCCCTAAAACTAGACTCAGTGGTGAGGGACCTAGGAACACAGATAGCTAGTAACCTAAACCTTGACCACCAGGTAGCTATGCTAGTAAGGAAATCCTTCTGTGTATCTCAGCTTATATGTAAAGGCATGGCATCAAGATCAAAGTAAGTCATAGTACCATTGTACTTGGCACTCATCAGGCCCATAATCGAGTACAATGCTACCTTCTGCATGTACCTAACCAGACACTTACACCAACTGGAGCGGCTCCAGAGGTTTCTCACTAAAAATGCAAATCAGTTGAAGGGCCTTTCCATTTAGTCAGTCTCATATCATTTATTGAGAGGTGACTTATGTCTGACCTACAAGGCATTCTATGATCCAGCCCTGATGAAAATGTTACATATTTGCAAGAAAAATTATATGAGGATTAAGCGTTCTATGGACTTGAACCTTATTTGTGACTCTAACAGAATTTGCTGGAGAGACAGATTCATATCCCAAAGGCTATCTTTTTTTTAACACCTTTATTGAATTATCACTTTTGACATAGGCAAATTTACATTTATATAAAAGTAATCCAACTGTATTAACAAGTTCACATTTACAAACATTATACTTCACATATATTGTTATATATCATATAACCTAAGCAACATTATATAAATTATTCAATTCCTAACCTTTTTTAAAACAAGAAACACATTTATAAAACTATCACTTACAACATAGGCAATCATACATTTATGTAAATGAAAACAAATCACACCGACACAATCCTAGTTGCAAGCACTTTACATCACAAAACATACTGACACACTCCAGATGCAAACATCATACATCACTTATAATTCACCTGCCTTCTTTTAAACTTCATTCCACCCCTGTATGTAATGTTCCCACAATTCCCATTTTTCCTATATAGCTTGGTCCTACCCTTTTCTAAAGATTTTATTTCCAGTTGTTTTAGCTCTGTTACTATATTCACTACTTCTAGTATAGCTGGTTTAGATTTTGATTTCCATTTTCTAGTAATTGCTTATTTGGCAGCCACCATAATTAGCCACAGCAAGGCCTTACTATGTCTACGCAATTCTGATTCTGTATCATAGCTAATCTCCCTCATCACACCAATCTGCCCACCCAGCATTTCCGACAGTGCATCCTGCAAGGAATCCTTAATGGGACTCCGAGAAAATATGTTCACAGTTATCAATTTCTCCCCCTTCACAAATCCAACATTTGCTATGTACCTGAAGAAGAATTCTTTAGAGTCTACTTGGGGCATACAAATATCTATGTAAAAATTTCCAAGCAAAAATCCTAAATATTCTAGATTTTGTTGCATATTTGGGAGACATACATATATATTTCCATTGTTTCTTTGTGAATTGCTTATCCAGTCTCTCTTCTCAATCCTTTCTAACCTCCCGTGATTAATTCTTATAGTTGTCTTGCAATATTTTATATGTTCTGCTAATTATTCCTTTTTCATGGCAGCTTCTGTTCTAGATTCTACTAAAAGCTCTAGCAATGCTGGTCTTTCATTTAGGGTCCCCTATGTCTTTCTCTTTGCCTGTACTCTGATATCAATCCTTGATAGGGAAGGCAATCTCTAACTTGCAGTCCAAATAAATTCTTGGTGTCTTCCCGTTCTATCATCTTTCCCTCTCTAGTTATTTTCTCCCAATACCTTGGTTCCTTTGCCAGTTTTCTCCAATAAATTCCAGACCCCTCTTGCCCATTGTCTATAACCCTAATTGCAGTCATTCCTATCAGCAGACTTTCCTTTCTCCATTTCCGTATTGGCTTAGTTCTTAGGATACTTTCTGCTACTTTATAGATATAATATTCTGTATGAGTATTATTATCCTCCTTAAAGGCCTGTATCCAACATCCCAGTCTCTCCTTGTTTCCTCAGTTTCCTCCCTGTTTCATCATCATCCCTTTCCACTTTGAATTATAGTTGTCTGCTTGTACTATGTTCAGGAGCCTTAACTATGTAGCTCTGAAATACCCCTTCAAATCGGGTATACCCAATTCACCCTATTCTACTGGAAACATCAGTTTATTCCACTCAACTCTTGTGGTCTTCCCCTCCCAGACAAAATCCATCAGCTCTTTTTAATTGCTATTCCCAACATCTCTTCTGGTTTATAAAAATATGCCTGACCTGTGTATAAGACTAATGGAATCAAAAACATTTTAACTGCTTGTGTCTTACTATCTATAGCCACATAACAAAGCTTCCATTTTCTCAGTCTTTGTATTATCTTTTGTTTAGACTTTTCCCACATATTCATAGCTGCCACACCACAATAATTTTAATCCATACTCCTAAATACTTCATTGTATTATGTTTCCATAAATATGGATAGTGTTGAATCAATTCATACATGGATACATAATTTACTGCTATTGACTTTGTTTTAACTTCATTCATTTTATATCCCAAAAAGGTTTGAAACTTTCTCAAAATGTTCCACAGCAGTATAATGGCTCTTTCTGGTTTTGTCAGGTATAAAATAATATCATCTGCAAATAGAGCCAGCTTTTCTTGACTACCATACCAATGATATCCTTAAATTTCTGAGTCCCTTATTTTCTTTGCCAATGGTTCTAAATATAATGTAAATAACGAAGGGGAAAGAGGACACCCCTGCCTGGTTCCTCTGCTCAAGCAAAAATTATCAGAGAGTACCCCACCCACTTTAATTTTCACCTCCAATGTGTCATATATCCTCCTATTCAACCTTATAATTTGTTTAGGAAATGCAAATGTTTCTACTGCCCTGCTCATAAAGTCCTAATTTACTCTCTTAAATGCTTTTTCTGCATCAAGACCCACCAATAATAATGTATTTTCTTATATTCTGCTTCACTCTGGATCATCAATGTTCTGTTAATGTTGTAAAATATTTGCCTCCCCTACACAAAACCATGTTGATCCATATCTATCAATTCTGGCATTACTTTTGCCATTCTTTTAGCCATTATAGACATGAGCACTTTTTGATCATGGTTTAGTATTGAAATGGGCCTTTCTTCCAGGATGTTGGTAGTTCTCTTCCTCTTAAAATACTGTTAAAAAAAACGTCCAGATCTTTATCAGTTTTTCCCTCCTAGCTTCCAAACTTCCACAAGAATACCATCTATTTCTGGGGACTTTCCTGTAGTTTGGTGATAAATCACAATTTTTATCTCATCTCCTCCTATCCTAACAGTTATTAACTGAGGCTCATCTACTGCTAACCTTGGCATATTTAATTCTTCCATAAACATTTCCATTTGTATCTTTTCTTGATTTCCATATTTCTCTACTTTATACAGACTTTCACAGAATTTCCAAAATATTTCTAGTACCTCTACAGAATCTTTTGCTATCCTTCCTTGTTATAGGGTTCCTAAGCTTGGCAGCATCCCTTTCTACTTTATGTTGTCTGAGTTGTTGTACTAAAAGTTTTTGTGCTCTAGTGTTATTATCAAAAAGCAGTTGTTTAACAGCAATCTTTCTAAATTCTTATATATTATAGAGGTAATCCCTTATTTTCTGCTTGGCATTATGTAGTTGACTCTCTTCTTGTCCTGTGAGATTCTCCCTATTCTGCAATACTTTAACACTTGTCAGTCCCTCTAAATAATTCTTGCTACTTCTTAACCATAGCTTCCTTTCTTTTATTTCCACCCTATTTTTAAACTCCACCTTAATTTTAACTCCACCTTAATTTTATCACACTTCCTAGCTATATTTTCAGAAGTAATTTCTATCATCTTGAATAGGTCCTGAATAATTTTCACTATCCCAACGGCTACCTTGTCTATGAAATACATTTCTCATCTTTGTAAAACAAAGTGCGTCCCTCACTGTCTTCAAAAAGAATTTGGATAAATGGATGGGGAACTGTAAATTAACTTCTGGGATCCTGACCATGTCCCTTATGGACAGAGGCAGTCTGTAAAATGACTCTGGGTTCCAACACCCAAAGACCGACTACCCTGATACTACCCCATCCCATATAATATTGTCATATTCTAGGTATTATTGGCTAGACTTATAAAGGCTCTTGTGCCATTAGCCTAGTAATCACCTTTGAATCTATGGTTCTGGACTGATTTAAGTCCTGTCTGATTAGCAGGACACAGAAAATCCTGTCAATATTTCAGTTCCAATATATTCACTTAACCTCTGAATGTAAAACACATTTTGGATGATGACTTTGTTTACATACCAGAGAAGAATCACACAGCCTTACAGAATATTATGGATTGTTAAGAAATTTAGTTTTTTGCAAAATGTAAATATGAAGTGGGAGGATGGCATAATGGTTAAGGTGTTTACCTTACAGACACAAGGTGCAGGGTTTGATTCTCACATGGGGTAATTGGCTAGGCTTGAAATGGCCCACAAGGGTAGTTAGCCTAGTACTAATCTATGAACCTATGAAGAGTTTTATTTCTTTTAAGGTTAAATTCCTTCAAATTGTTGCTCTACTGTGGCCAAAATTATGCATCACATTACAACAAAAATCAGCTATGAATATGTATTTATATAACTTATGGGAATATGATAAAATTTTGGAGTATGCATTAAAATGGATTCAGTTATGGCAGCTAAGGATATGTAAGAAGAGACTAAACAAAAGATAATACAAAAAACTGAGAAACTGGAGGCTCTTGCCTATGAATTTGGATAGCAAGATACAAGCAGTAAAAATATTTTAGTCCCTTTAGTTTTACACTCAGTCCAGCCTTTTTTTTATCAATCAAAGGACTTGTGGATAGTAATTAATAAAGGATTGAAGAATTTTATTTGGGAGGGGAAGTGGGCAAGAGTCAAGCTGGATAAGCTGATCCTCCCAATAGAAAAAGGATGTTTAGAATTACCTGATTTGAAGGGATATTTTAGAGCTACACAGTTAAGTATGTTTTATACAAAACACAAGCAGAAAGGTATAACTCAAAGTGGAAAAGGATGATGATGAAGAAGGGGGGGGGTAATTCAAGAAATAAGGAAAGAATGTGATTTTGCGCTGAAATTCTTAAGGAGAATAATATATATTCATAAATTAGCAGAAAGTATACTAAGCACTAGCCAAGACAGGAATGGAGAAAGGAGATTCTACCAATAACAGCAATTAGGGATACAGAGAATAGACGAGGGGGTTAGAATTTATTGCAGGAAGATGGCAAAGAAATCAAGATACTGGGAACAAATAAATAGAGCAAGAAAGGCAATAGTATGGGAAGAGGCCAAGAAGACATTTGGACTGCAGGCTAGTTATTGTCTTCCCTGTCAGGGATTGATATAGGAGTATAGAAAAAAGAAGGGATAGGGGAATCCTAAATGAAACACTTGAACTGGATGATTTTTTAAATGAATCTAGAACAGAAGCAGAAGCTGCAGTTAAAAAAAGGATAATTCCTGAGGCATATACAATATTTCACAATAACTATAGAAATCAATCAGAAGTGGTCAGAAATGATCGGAAAGAGAGATTAGATATGCAGCTCACAAAGAAACAATGATTTAGGATTTTTGACTGGAAGTGTTTGCATATATACTTTTATACTCCAAGCAGATTCCAAAGATTTTTTCATCAGGTAGAGAGCAAATGTTGGAGGTGTGATGGGAAAGAAAGAGATAATTGGGAATGTATGTTTTGGGAGTGTAATGAGTTGGCAGACTTTTAAAAATTCCCTACAGAGTACTCTGTCAGGAATACTGAGTGAGCAAATGAGTGTGACTAATGCAATGATTTTTTTTGAGCTGGGATACAGGATCACAATTGTTTAGCCATAGTAAGGCCTTGTTACATTAAATTCTGGTGGCTGCCAAAAAAACAATGACTAGAAAAGGAAATCAAAATCAACTATACTTGAAGTAGTGAATATTGTAACAGAGATACAAGAACACAAATTGGGATCTTTAGAAAAGGGTAGCTGTAAATTACACTGAAAAATGGAAATTGTGGGAACAATACGTGTAGAAACATTTTTGGAGGAGGAATGAGATTTAAGAGAAGGCATGAAATGAATAATTTATGTAATGTTGTTTAGCTTATATGATAATAATTAATGTGAATTATAATGTTTGTAAATGTGAACTTGTTAATATAGTTTCATTAATTTTATAGAAATGTAAGTTTGCCTGTGTTAAAAGTGAAAATTCAATAAAGGTGTTTAAAAAAAGAAAAATACATTTCTGCTGTACATAATATTATCATTTAGATTTCAAAGGCACCAAATTCTCAACAGAATGCTTTCATTATGGCGATTTTTCCTTTGATGTTTCTGTGCGCTGGCAAAAATAAGTTTTCTTTTATTCACAGGTAGCTTTGGACTCGCATACCTGCCGTTGGGGGATCAAATTGAGCATGCTGAAATGTATGTATATGTAACAGTATCATGGGCTGATTTGTTGATGTTATACATGTGTAACAGTTTTATTATTTGTTATGTTGTTTAAAATAATGAACACACAAATCTGATTTGGGAATAAGAATGCTGTATTGCTGAGTAAGAAGGAATGTAGGTGATACATACCGATCAAAACTGTTTAATGTTGGAAGTGCCCTCAGAACTGCCCCTTAGGGTTGAGATTGATGCAGCCAAACCGTTTTTTTTTTTTTTTTTTTTGTTATGCTCAATCTAGGTGCAGCTGCTGATGTCACCTGCATCCCTGTTTGGAGAGTCATTTAGCTCCAGCCCTCCATGCTGAATTTGATGGCAATCTGCCATGCAATTATAGCACTGTCCCTATCACTGGGGGAGTGTTAGATCACATGAAGAAACCCCTTTCTGGAAGAGGAGAGCTGAGAGTAACTGCTCTTTTTCATATCTCCCTGCCAAGATGGTCCATTGCCAGAGTCACTGATCAAACTCAGGTTTATTTGGGTCACAGTTAAAACTTTAACCCTAAATACCATGGAGCCAGGGTTTGCCCATTATTTTTCAAATCTTGTATTTCCACTTTTATTTAACCAACCATTTAAAACATAACTAAAGCTTAAGAACAGGATTAGTATCAGTTGGATGAATGATGTCAAAGTTATTACTATAAAAATGTTTGGACTTAAAATATAAGTTGGTAATGTTTGGATATGTGTGTGTGTGTGTGTGTGTGTGTGTGTGTGTGTGTGTGTGTGTGTGTGTGTGTGTGTGTGTGTGTGTGTGATGTCTACCTTGCTTGAGTGCTCCTTGTAACTGTGGCAGTGTCATACCTGTTAGTACAGTATACAGATCTACACGATACCCCTCTTCCTGCTGGGAAGTAAGAGGATGTAATAGTGCTGACCAAGATCTTCACATTTCTGAGTTAGCTGCTATACTTATATGACTATTTATGGTTTATTGGCTATTCTCTATTCCAACTGCTTCTCGCAAATATGTGAAAACAATGTCACTGGGTAGAGATAAAGTAATTTGTTAATGATGTGTTTGCAAAACAAGGTCTCTTTGGCAATAATGTTACATCCAACTGAAACTTTTATTCATTTATTAACACCCAGCTCATATAACAAGGTGGCATATTAATGGCATTTAAATTTATTCATGTCCTAGAAGTTATTTCATTTTCAGGGTATAGGGACTTATCTTTAAATCTCACTAAGGTTAAAGGGTGAGAGCTTTAAGTAATACCATGCTGTTTACAGATTTAGATGCAACTTAGGGGAGAACTGTATACAACAACACCAGTGTTGGTTCACCCTTAGAGATTACCTGGAAACGTTGTTCACTGTGTAAAAATCACACTGTCATTAAATGTTGTCTCAACCCTAGGAAATCTGTTACTTTACCCGTTTTCCCCATTTAAAGTATCCCTATTATGGTTTCTGACCATCCCTCAATCAATGCAGTGCACCCCAAGCATTCCTCCTCCTTCTCCTGTCACTCTTCATTCCTGTCTTACAGCTGTAACTTGTACATCTACAAAAGAAAGACTAAAGACAGGCTCAAAAAGAACACTGTCTTGTAGGTTCCTTGTGTGGTTGGCAAACTGTAGTGCTGTTTTTGAAATGAAAAGAGCAATGCAGAAAGAGAACAAATGCAAGATGAATTGTATTTAAACTTGCATTAATCTATAACCCTGTTATATGAATAGCACCTCTTTTGTTTTGGATTAACAGAATTTGGCAGAATTTATCATTTGCAGAAATCCATCAATTATATACTTTTGCATAAACTCAAATGAGGTGAGGAGGAACAATGTGGAAAAATTAAAACTGACATCATTGTGCCAATGAACAATTTCTGTAAACCAAATTAATAGACAAAAAGAATGAAGAAGGAAGACATGATGCATTTCAAAAATACTGGTAGAGGACATTAGAGAGAAGATGCTGGCATACAGGTGATACAGAAAAAGTCAAAATGATAAAGATGGTTATTTATATTGGAACATCTGAGATGGCAAAATCAGCCAATTTACTAGAAAGTGATTACTCTGCAAATCCCTGAATGTGGGGGCTTTAATCTCATACCAATGATGTAAGACCCCGCTTCCCCTACTTACTTAGTCTACTCTAAAGTTTAAGTGGGTCTGGGTAGATTACGAGAAAGGGAAAAAAGTAAGTTATTTGAATTGCTTTTTTGCCAACCATCACAGGTGGGAAGTAATTTGGTGACTGTGACTAGAATTTCAGCTCAGCTCAATACAGCTTAGTGAAATCAGTCAAAATAGCAAAGACTCAGAGAGCTGGAAGAATGTAAATGTTTTAAAAATAGGAATAAATGATTGTAAAGGTATACTGCAGACACACACACACAGACACACACACACACACACACACACACACACACACACACACACACACTAGGTAATGAGGCTTTACAGAGAGGGAGCTAGAGTACACACAGGGGTAATAATTGAAAATGCAGAAATGCTGAGTGAATACTTCTGGCCAGGTTTAATGAAAGAGGGCGAGGGAGAATATCTGATCTGTGAAGATAGTCGTGACTGGGGAGGAAGTGGTTGAGTCCATATATGTATATATTTTAAAAGTAAATACAGCTTAGGGAGTTATGCAAAACAGTATTCACTCCCAGAATTCTCCAAAGACTGAAGCAACAAAGAGAAGAGAAGAATGAAACAGTGTATTATTCCCCTTTTCAGATCAAGAGCAGTTACACACAGAATTGAGAATGACTAGCATGATTTCATTTCGCAATCAGAGATGAGAAATCTACAGGTCATTGTGTCCTAGAAAGCATTTGGAATCACTTCTAAAATGAGTTCTAATGGAAGAGGCCAATGAAGCACAGAGGCCAAGACTATATATACAGTTTATTCTTTTTAGTGAAATTTTATAACAAGTATTCAAAAAGAAAAAAAAGACCCATATCTGCACAACATAATATATTTTATCTGATACTGGTCTGGCAATGACAAATATTTATTCTGTATGGTAGAAATCTGGTCATAGTGAACAGATTTTCAGACCTCATCTTTTACAAACTTTTCTTCATCTTCATCACATTGCTTAAACTAACCATTCACTTGGAAAATGTTCATGAACTAAGAGCTGGAGTGTCATGGACCTGAGTCTGAATCACAGGATTATTGATTTATTCACAACATCTGTATTTCATGAGTGTTTGATAAGCAGTGAATGCCAATTGTTTGCTCTTGGTGGCTTCCCACTCCTCCAGCCTTTGATTATACATTATAAGGAATGGTTAACATTGACAGGAATAATGATACCTGTGTGAAAGGAGATTTTATATGGAAGAGACACTGGGAAAAGTTTAATGGAGGTTGTTATGCAGAGGTCTGGACTCAACAGTTTTCTGCAGGCCTCGTTGTCCTTACTCCATAATTAGTCCAGTTGAGAGCACTCTATAAAAGTATTATTCCAAGAATCTGGCACAGAGTATGGGCATCTCCAGTATTTATTTGGAGTAAAAGCAAACACCTAAATCACACATTCTGGGTGACGCAAGCAAAGAGTTTGATAGTCTATGACAATGTTGAATAAGCTGGAGCTGTTAGTAGCATATCGTGGTTAAATGGAATGAGATTCTGTTGAGTGCAAGTCTTCCATGTATCTTCAGGTGAGGCTGAGACCTTAATGTCTCGTCTTGAAGCATTCTGTAACACAGGGTAACATAGGTGTTCATACCTTCTTAACTTCCTAGATCCTGCTTCCAAAGTGTCACCAGTGGGAAAGAGATTTCAATATTTAACTAACCCTTTTCACATGTGGTAGAAAAAAACTCTTTAAAGTGGTTCATTATGCTGCTACATACTGGCCAGTTAACTGGAAAGGGAAGGTGAGTGTCTTCTGAGCCTCTTTAAAGGGTGAAACCTCTGTTTTAATCAGCTGAGCAAATTTTGCCAACCATATATCTTTCTATTCTTACAATTTAGAAGCATGTATTAGTCTACCAAGATCCTCATTGCAGACCAAGTTTTGCAGTAGCAACAAAAAACATTTCTCTGATTGGGAAGTGAGAAGAAAACTTCTAGATGTCAATGTCTTTCTGATTATGTCAGACCCTTCCAAGAAGTTACAAAGATATTTGCTTCAACCATGGACCAATGGACCACCCTATTATCCATGTTTAATTCATCTGACTTGTCTGACACTAGGATGTCCAATAATCATAACAAGGCTTGTACTGTCTAGGAGGCTTTAGCGGTCCTATTACAATATAGAGTATGATGATACAGTTTATACATTTTAGCATCAGGGAACTGGATCCCCTCCAGTATGTTTTAATTCATATTTTCAAGCCTGTCTAGGATTGTAAGTGGACCAAAAATATGACAACATCCTCTGCCATCTTTCTATCATCCTCCTTCTTGGAAAGATCATAGCTATGGCAATAACATATATCATATATAGCATTCTTGGCACGAGTACTGACTAATTAACTCTAGCTTTTGTTCATTGACAGCCTGGACAACAATCAGTCCCAGATATGCTCATATACCAGAGAAGACATTTGTTTTGCATACATCTTGCTCATTTCCCTTGCCATTGAGGCCATCCACTTCCTCAGAATTGTTATCATTTTATCTGTCCACTGAAACCCAGACCCTCCAGAAGGGTCAACAAGGGAAGAGAATCCGGTGTAAATTACTTGTAGCTTTCCTTGGTTAAACGTACAGTTTGAAATTTCAACAAATGTATTCAACACTCTTGTGACCATGGGGGGAGGTGTTTGCTGGTCTGACAGAATGAAAAATGAATCACCTTTGTACAAATGCAGGGAGCTTTTGACCTTCCTGTCTTTCTGCTCTCCAAGTTTTCCAAACTATTTCTTAAACTTAAGGTCAGTAATTTTAACAGTTAAAATGAGTACTATAAAAGCTAAAGGGCACCTCTGCTTAAAGTACTATTATGTCTGAAATACAGGATCCTGTTTTTATTCATGTATTGGGGGCTATATATAGCAATTTATTAACCCTAATTATTATTGCCAGGTGATCACAGCTGCACAGTTCTAAAAGGAGATAAGAGCAAGACACTCTTTCAAATGTATTTTAAACATTGGTACATGATAATGTAATGCTGATGGACTGCCATGTTTACCATATCAAAAAGCAGAAGACCGAAACAATGTTACACCTTAGATGTGTACTGATAGGCATTGTACTACAGTAGTGACAAATTCCTTATCCAGATGGAAACCAGAAATTATTTAATGGTGTCTAAGATGCATGCCACAGTTCTAAAAGCATGGTATAGAAACTATGTATTCTGCTGCCCATGCATCATATGCTATTAAACTCAGCTGTATTTATGTCAAAAGACTCTACTGCCTGGTTCTAGTATGGGAATTTCAATCAACGTATGCACCAGAGTATTAGAACTGTAGGTCAACTGAAGATGTACAAGAACATGTACTGGATAACATGTGGTCTGAATTCACTCTGCTAAGGAGAAATGAGAAATTTTCTTGCAATTTCTTGACAGAATTAGCTTTTAGAATGCACATTTTGCAACACAGTTACAGTATTAAGAAAAAAGATGAGTTTAATGTTTTGGCTAAGCATGCTAAGATATGCCTAGGGTTCAAATGTTTTACACTTATTGTACTTGACAAGGTGGACATAACGTTAAGAGGCGGGGATTGCAAGTCTGAATTAGAACATTATAAGTTGCTTTGGCAATTCAGATTGGATCCGGCAAGGTTCCCAGGCTTGAATGAGAATTTAAACTTTGTTAGTTTATTGAAATTACACACTGAAAGAATTTTGTCAGGAAATTAATTTGTTCAGTCAAGGTATATTTAATAGAGTCTATATTAGAAATGCGAAAGCTTACTTTCGCAAATACGTATTCATCGACACATAAAGGTCGATGTATGAAAAGGGCAAACAACACAAATGGCGAAAGTGAGAATGCTGAATGTATTACCTCGGCCAGCAGGGTGATTGCGGGGATGAGGAAGTAAATCCTTTTCCCCACTGTAGTGCAGTCTCGGAGTTGGTATATTTAAGTAGGGGGGTGTGGGGGGTGCAGGAGGGCTTGCCCCCCTGCAAAAACGTTTAGAAAAGTGTTTTACTTGACGTTTGTTCATTAGGTTTACCTTACCTGTATGGCGCTGTTGCTTCCGGTATCACGTTCAGCGTTCTCACTTTCGCTCTTTGTGTTGCTCGCTCTATTAGGTCATCGACCTTTATGTGTCAATGAAAACGTATTCACGAAAGTAAGCTTTGGCATTTCTAATATAGACCCATTTAATATGGTTGTAATATTATTAGGTTTTTTTTTCACTTTTTCTTTTATTACTAACATTTTTTAATATATTAGTGTACTTATTTAATAAAATTTATAGTTTTTTTTATCAGTTATTTTATACTGTGTAGTGTGGTAAGGATGATATTTAAAGCTACACTGTTTTTTTTAACTTCAGATCAGTTTCATCTCCTTTTATAAAGGAAGACCCTAATCTGTTATAACCAATTTCTGACCTATTGCCATATTATCCCCTTTGTCAAAACTTCTGGCGAAGCACATTCACAAACATCTACTTGAACAAATCCTTCAGGAAAAGCTCCCGACTCCCATGAAGCATGGTTTTATACCCCCATAGCACTACCACAGCCTTATTAACCTTCAAAGGTACTATTAATAAAGCCAGAGACAAAGGCAAACTCATTTTCTTTGCATTCTGTGATCTCTCTAAAGTTTTTGATCTGGTCTTTCACCAAAAACTCCTCTGTCAACTGTCTTCCATAAGGCTATCACAATCCACACTACTATGGTTTAACAACTAGTTAACCAATAGATACCAGTCTGTTAAATGGATCGCTACCTTTTCACACTTCCTTCCTATCAATACATGCATGCTACATAGCTCCATTCTCGGCCCTCTACTCTTCAACATATTCACTAACAATCTGCATAAATCCTTTCAGCAATCTTCCCCCATGCAATACACTGATGATTCTTAGTATGCACTTTAGATAACCTCATACATCTTCAGAGAATTACTGAAGAAGTCTTTATGTCTGCTGAAAGCTGGCTGCAGGATAATTACCTACTACTAAAATCCCAAAAGAAAAGCTAAATTATTTCTCTTTTTCTGTGCAAAATCCCATTTCCATGAAAAAAACAACTTTAAAATTTCTTCCTTAAATAATATCATGATTGAAGTTACCTTATATGCAAAACTACTTGGCATGACAATCAATGACAATCTTAAATGTGATTTACATATCCACAATATCATCCAGAAAACCCATCACAAACTAGAAACACTTCCAAAGTAAAGAAATTCATTATAAACTCTGCCAAGGTAACTCTAGCAACTACTTACCCTCTTTCCAATATGGATCCCCTATCATGACCAACGTACAAGCCTCACTTAGTTCTAAACTTTAACAATGCTACAACAAAGTTGTCAGATTTGCTTGCAAAAAAAACCTTACACTACTGTTTAGCACTAAAAACACTAAACTGTCTCAAACCTCCTCACAACATATCTTATACCCAGCTCATCTTAACCCACAAAATCATCTATACTCCATTTGCCTGTCCAGCAATTAGCCCCATACTTTCAAAACTATATACCAAACCATCCTCTTCAGTCTAATGATAAACAACTGCTTACCATCACAGACCACAAAGGGTTGCTGGGGTCAGTTTCTATTCCAGTAATGTAGCTAGAACTTGGAATAAAATTTCAGAGTTAGTCAGGTCTACCTCACAACTTCATCTTTTCAAAACATCACTAAAAGACTTTGGCTGTACCTCCTGGCTTTGTCCCTGCTCCTTATATGGGTCAGGCTTCTCTTAACACCCTTCATTCACCATTTTATACCTCCATTTAAAGTACTAAATCGTTTAATTTGCTTATCTCCTTCTAATACTTCACTTTACTGTAGTATTTAAACTACTATACCTATTCTAATTAGCAAAACCAAACTACTATTCCATTGCTACTTCACTATTAACACAAACATGCTTATCCCTTCTAATACCTCTTTCATGTACTTCTTAAATTACTTCTACCTATCTTATACACCACTGTTCTAGCTGTAAATTCTCAGTATAATGCTTTTATATGAATGATATGAATGTTTATTAATATCAATACAAATTTTATTATACTGACAACTATGTTATGTATTCACTGAAACTGCATTATAACATTTATTATTGTACATATTGATTTATTGAACTGCGGTGGTGGTGCTGTGGTAGCGTTGTCGCCTCATAGCAAGACATTGTCACGTTCGATTCTCAGCTAGAGCGTCTTATGTGTGGAGGCATACGTGAATGGGGCATGCCTTCGTTGAAAGTTGTGCGTCAGGGCTGGTAACCCGGTATGTAAAAATCCACTACCAATCATTAGCGAACCGGAGTTCCGTTGTGGCGACCCCTAACCGGGAAAAGCTGAAAGAAACAAACAAATTGTAAATATTGATTTATTAATTGTTACCTTTGAATTTTTCTCTCTAGGCCTCTCCTGAAAAACGGCACCTGAGCCCTGTCAGACTTTCCCAGTAAACAAACTCCAGTAAATAAATAAATTCTGATTATGTCTGATCTGAAAGGACAAAAGCACTTAAATGCATAGTTGTATTAAACTTGTTTTTTTTTTATTCACTGAGGACTCTTTGGGTCTTTTTTTTACTTTTTTTATTTGAAATCATGAATTTTGTGAGGAGTATTAATTTAAATGTGGAAAGTCTACTGGCATTTTATTTGTTTGGATTAAATGGTCCAAAATGTGTCACCACAAGCCTCCTTGTACCCTTATAATGGCCATCAGTATCATGGCACTGTATTCACATTGACTATGCAAGATCATTTATAGACAGTGTATCTCTACTTGCTATTGATGCACATTCTAGGCATCCTGAGGTTGTCTGCATGAACTCCTCTAACTCCAAGAAGACTGACAACGTTTATAACAAGTGGCTTGTGTAAGCATAATAGTAATACTAACCCTATTTTATTAACCAGATAAGCCCACTGGACACATAGTTCCTTTTCAGGGGCAACCTGGAAGCAATGCATTGTTAAGTGACTTCACAGGTTCATAGGTGGTTACTGGGCTATTGACCCAAAGGTCCTTATAAGCTTAGCTGTGTGTACCCAATAGAATACTAGAGAAATCCAATATAAAGGATCATGCCAAAATTCAAGATCTTAGTTAGCAATGACTGCCCATATCTAGGAGGGTCATAGGTGAAAACCCCGGCAGGAATTTATGGTTTCCCATTGATTCATCCGGGCTACACTTAAACAGAGTCATAGAGGGGCTCTGTTTGATGTGAATTGGTAGCCTATTCCAGAGGAGTGGCAACCTCTGAGAGACATATCTGCCTCTTCAGCAGGTTCTATTTATATCGCAAGCCAGGTTAAGGTCCCCAGAGTGGATGGCCCTTGTCCCATTTGACTTGTGGATGTGTAGCATTTCCATTAGGTTTGGATCCAAGATGGCTCTATAGGTCAGGAACAAGTCTCCTCTAAACAGTCTGTATGCTGCTGAGTACAGTTACAGTGACTTCAGTCTGTCAATGTATGACATGTGCTGTAGACCCTGAATTTTCCTGGTTAGAAATCTCTGAGGTCTCTCAAGTTGCTGCAGGTGCCTGGTAGGGTACATGCCAAAGGAATCATTGTACTCAATTATTGGCCTGATGAGGGTTGAGTACAGAGGAGTTATGACCTCTTTTGCTCTTGAGGTTATGCCTTTCCTTATCACAGCAGACATATGGCAGTCAAAGTTTAGTATACAGTCAGCTTGTGTTCCCAAGTCTCTCACTACTGAGTTGTTACTTAGGGTATTATTATCTATATGATAGTCTGTAGGGATATTGTTTAAGGGGATGATAATGCATATTTTAGCATTGAGTTTGAGTCCATGGCTTTGGCATCACTCATTGGTTTGTGTAAGTCCCTCTTGAAGCATATTGACATTGTTTTGGGATTCAGCGATTGCACCCAATTTGCAGCCATCAGCAAACTTTCAGCCACAACCACTCTGTTTTGGCCTGAACTTCTGAGAAGTATATTCCAAACAATAAGAGACCCAGCACTGACACCTGTGGAACCCCACTCGTGTCAGGTCTGCTGGCTGAGGTAAAGTCCCCAACTTTGACTGAGTGTGATCTGTTGGTGAGCCAGTTAGCAACCCACCTGATGACATAAGGGTTAATATTCAACTGGGAGAATTTATCAATGATGCCCAAATGTGGGATTGTGTTGAAGGCCTTGGCTAAGTCAAGGTAGGCTGTATGCACAGATTTGACTTTATCTATAGTTCTGGTGACATTTTCAGAGAAGTCCACCAGGTTTAACAGGAATTACTTGCCTTTGACAAAATCAAACTGTGTCGGATCAAGGGTTTGGAGATCACCTATATCCTTATTTATAAGGTTTGATAGCCTTACAGATAAGGCTGGTTAAGCCTATGGGTCTATAGTTCCCAGGGTCTGTTGCTGTACCCCCTTTATGAAGTGGGATGACGGTTGCTTTTTTCCATTCAGGAAGGACAAAACCAGTACTCAGGCTGTGGTTGAAGAGAGTGCCTAATGCAGTTGCTAACTCATGTTTTATACCATTTAAAACACAACCTGGGATGCCATCCAGTCCAATATTGGCTGTGTTTTTGGCCTTGGACAGAGCATTAATGACTCACCCCCTGAAGATGCAAGGTGGGGGAGATGTAGAGGGAATGCTTTGTGGAGGGGATCGGGGGTGAAATTTTCGCCAAACCTGGCAGCTAATAGGTTAGCTATTTTTCCCAGGATCAGTGTGTGTGATGCCATCCACAGCTAGTTCAGCACATGTCTGGGAACTACCTTTTAGGTTATGGATATAGCTGAAGAATGCCTTATGGTTATCCTTAGCTATGGTTGCTAAACATTTTTTGAAGTTGTCCTTAAAGGATTTTACAAATAGTTTTATTTGTTTGTTCAAGCAGAGTAGGATGTTCTTCCAGTGCTGGGACCTCTCTTTTTTATTCTTAATAATTTATTCTTCTTGCTGTATAACTTATTAATGTTAGCTGTCCACCAGGGAGGTTTGTTTTTTCTTTAGGCTCTTGTTTTGATTCTATCAGGTACAGCAGTGCCAATACTTTTGTATAAGTGATTGTACAAGGCATTTGTGTATACTTTAGTATAGTTGTCAATGCCATCTGTGGGAACAGGAGCTTGGAAATTATTTATGCCATCTCTTAGGAGGTTATAACTAGCTTTGGTGACATTTTTTTGCCTGATTTCACCTAAGAGGGGTTTAGGTATTATAGCTACTTAAAATGTGGCTGATTTGTAATCAGATTTAACGAATGAGGGTCCTATACTTGTGGTGGTGCAATGATTACCCATGTTGGTGAGGACTTGGAAGAGAATATCTGAGATCATTGTGGGATTGCATACTGTTTGTGCCAGGGCGTTAGTGTTAACAAAGTCCGGGAACCTTTATGCGAGCATGTTGGTACTCCTAAGTTTCCCAGTCAGTGGAGGGATAGTTAAAATTGCCTATGACTAGAGTTTGGTTGTTATTTGATTGACTCAAGTAGATCCAAATAAGCAGCATGAGTATTATGGTTTATTGAAGGAGGCCTATAGCAAATGATGACTTGAAGGAGGGGTCTTACCCAAAGTTAGTCGAACTTGAAGTAACTCCATGGAGTTTTCCTGTCTAACCAGTCTAGAGGTGTATTTATCTTTGATGAAGATAGACACTCTTCCTCCTCATTTGGTTCTCACATGTTCATTTTGCGGTGTGAAAGTGTGGAAGGCATTGTAACCTTGCAAGGCTGGCATAGTCTCTGCAGCCCTGAACCAAGTTTCTGTGACTGCACAGGCATCAACATCCTCCAGGGAGAGGAGTGCTTCCAAAAAGTGCAGTTTCTTATTTAAATTCCTAGTGTTTAGCAGCATAACCTTTAATTTATTTCTGAGTGATAGTTTCACATCGGAAATTTTGTTTCTGAGACCATGCCTAAAAAAGGAACTATGGGGGAGCAAGTGCCTTAGCCAGTAACCAAAAGCCTAAAGGCGACAGGTGAAGGCCGTCTCTGGCAAAGCAGCATGGGTCAATCAACCTTGTCATCCCAGACTGACAGGAACTGCATCCCCAACAAAAGGCTGGAAAAAATGGAAAAAGCTTTAAACAGATATTCAGATGAGGTGACAAAACTGCAAAAATCAGAGGTCGGAATGAAGAAAAGGCTGGCTGAATATTAAACTGCTCAAGAAGAGATATTTCAAAAAATAATAGAATTAGAGGACAGAGCACGTAGGGAAACCTGAGATTTTCTGCTGTACTAGAGAAGCTGGAAGGACAGACTGTATTAATTTTATGAAAACACAAATAAGAAACTGGACTGGTATTCCACAACAGGAGATATTAATTGAAAGGTCACATCATGTGCATGCTCCATACCTGGCTAAGAGAAATCAACCTAGACCTTTAATAGTAAAGATGCAATGCTACCAGCAGAAGGAGTTGATTCTGACAAAACTGTGGCAGAAAGACAAAGTACTAAAAGTGGGAGACAGTAGAATGTTTGTGGAAAATGATTACTCACTGTACACCAGGCAAAGGAGAATTAAATGTATTCTCGTAATCAGGAAAAGTTGGGAAGCAGGTGTGAGATTCAAGCTGCTTTAGCCACTATTTTCAGAATATTCTTTTCTGGAGGGTCAAAATCATTATTTGATGCAGAATATGCTAAGGAGGAAATATAAATTTGTCCAACAAAAAGTGAGCTATTAAACAGAAAGAGATTCTGCTTCTTGTTCTTCTGGTAATAAAGCCCATAGAGAGACTGTGCAAGTGAAACATTTTCCAGTGTTTCAACAGAAAATGCTTGAGTGTCAGAAAAAAGCACAAGAGTTGATTAGAAGAAATGAAGCAGAGACTGGATTTGGGAGATGGAGATCAAAAGGAAGAAAACCAGCAACTTAGAAACTGACAAATAAATATGGGATTACAAAGCATTATTTATATTTGTGAAACATAACAGAACAAGAAAACCTGGAAACCTGATGTTGTCAATCTGCATTTATTCTTGACTGATGGGTTTGGTTCCGATCCCTCGGAACCGACTCAGCCGTTATACAAAGCTCGCGCCAGCCAAAAGCTCTCAAGCTAAGGCTCTACCCATGCTGCCTCTATTCCCATTACCTCAGATCTCATTTGCCTCATAGAAAATTGGATGCATCAGCTGATGCTGTCAGCTAATTGCCTAAAAAATGTCTTCTTGTTCTAATTATAATACTTTAAAAATCTTTAATTTCATTACTAGTTAGTGTTGTTGATACTATTTTGAATGAGTGACCCCATTAAGAGCGTTCTACCCCCTTTTTACCTTATGGTAATTCTCTTTATCATTGTTGCTAACAGGCCTCTTCTTCCCTCTTACCATTGGTAACCATTAATACCATCTTGGGTATTTTTTCTTTTGGTTTTCTTTCCTTTCCCTTACCCATTTGGGTATTCTTCTTATACCATAGTTGGTATATCCTTTATATTTAATTGATCTCCTTTCTCCCTTTTTCTATGAGCGAGTGTGTGTGTGTGTGTGTGTGTGTGTGTGTGTGTGTGTGTGTGTGTGTGTGTGTGTGCGCGCGTGTGTGTGTGTGCGCGTGTGTGTGTGTGCGTGTTGTGTGTCACTAACTGGACAACATGTCAGCGAAAGGGACCTCTGGATTTAAACAGTGTAAGGACTGTGGCAGAAAGCTGCGCAACTCTGATGGGCATCTTTCTTGCTTCTACTGTCTAGGTGTCCCTCACTTGGAAATTCCTTGTAATATCTGTAAGGGCTTTAGCGCCCAAACTCTTGCAGAGAGATGAAATAAATTAATTCTGAAAGGCTTATTAAAGTGCCCTTTTGGTGAAGCTCTATCTGAGGTGGAGACTTCAAAATCTCCAAAGTCTGAGATAAAAAACAGAGCCATTCGGTACCGTCTTCCTCGAAGGTACATGACTCAAAATCACACAAATCCCAGGTTCCAACAGTCTCTTCAGAACCGAAGGCAAAAATATCTAAAATCTCACTATCTTCTGCTCTGGTACTGAAGACAACAAAATCAGCATCAGTGCCATCAACTACTGAACCAACTCAAACCACTTTGGCACCGAACACAACCTCAGTGCTGATGACCTCTCTGGCGCTGGCAATAGTTACATCTACCCATTTGGTTCCATCATCTCCTTCTATAAAACAGGCCATGGTGCAGGAGGTAAATGTTTTAAATATTCCTCAGACTAGATATTCCCCTTCAATAAACCCCTTTTTGTGTCAGCAGCTGAGTCCCTTTGTGGACAGACCAGAGTCCCCTTTGGGAAAGCCAATCCATTCTTCCAGGAGTCTCTCGGAATTGGATGTAGTCAGATAAGTGGACCAGCTTTTGACAGTCAGATGCCTTCCTGTATCCTCACAGACATCCCTCCCTCCTGACGCAAGGTTTACACTCTCAGGACTCCTAGATATATTCCTCCTTTACCCTCCTCCCAGGTCTTGGAGCCCATTGCTTCGATGCTCCTGGTGCCAACTACCTGTGTGCCAATGGTGGATCTCACCTTGGTGCTAGAATCTACTCTGTGGTCTTTGGCTCCTTCAGAACTGTTGCATCCATGGGACTGAGACTTGGCTGTCAGTTCCCAGATCCTTAGATAGTTCTGATTGTTTCTTCTGCACCATCTGTGGCTCTTGGGACCATGGCAGTTTCAAGTCCTCTCTCAGCTCCTACTCTAGGAGGCAGCTCAATGGATTGGGGTTTGACCCCAGTTCTGAGGTTGTCTTTCTCGCTTCCAGGCTCCCATCTCTCTTTGGGTGGGCCTGCCTTCCAGATAATGGAGAGAGCTCTGGCTGCAGCAGGCTCCTAATTGGTTCCATCTCCATTGGAGTGCCATATTTTTGTTCTGTCTGGTTAGCAGCTGCCACAGTCTGCTATGTCTGGACAGCAGGCACAAGAAATGCAAGATACCCTAGTTCAGGGTCTTCAGAGTCCTCCTCAGAACTTCCCCCTGAGGAGCCACCCCATAAGAGAACATGCAAATGAAGCACCTGGATTCTCCAAAAGAATCAGTCACTGAGGATACAGATTACGATAAAGGGTAAGGGTCCCCACAGTCACCACCTGCAGATGTCTCCTTGGAGACATCCTGGAAATATTAAAACAGAGAGGTGACTGGAAGCCCTCAAACTCATCACCTGAGGAATCTGTTTTCTTGCAAGCTTTTCGTGCCCATCCATCTACTTCTTGGGTGGTCTTGCCTGCTAACAATCTAATCAAATTGATCGTTCATCAAGCATAGAAGGATCCTGACATCATAGAGCCTATTCCCTGGAGACTGGATAGGATTCTTACAGCCCCAGAGGATCAACCCCATTGGTTTAAGGTTCTCGCAGTGATTGCCATGGTGGTGGAGTTCAACTGTCCATCCTCCTAACCAAGAGTCGCCGCGGATGATGGACAGATTTGGAAAGTGGGTCTTTTCTTCATCGACCTTTGCTATTCGGTCTTTGAACATTTGGCACACTTTAGTAGACTCCAAAGGGATCTGATAACTGAGCTTTCAGACACCATAGCAGGAGCAGTGTCTGACAAGGTTCAAGATAAGGTTGCCTCTCAGCTTGCCACCCTGGAGTCGATCTCAAATTCATCTATATGCCTTATTGTGCCTACAGCCAAAGGGACATCTAAAGCAGTGGGTCCAGGCATTGCTATTAGATGCCACACCTGGATGTGTTTGTGTGATTTTGCAGACCACTTCAAGACTTCCTTTGTCAATGCCCCTGCTGATGCTACTTCATTGTTTGGCCTCAAAGTTAGAGACACATTAGCCAGGTGTGAAAAAGGATAGGAAGACCATTTCTGCTGTGGGTGTGCATTTGCCCACACCACAATGACCTTACTGCAGGAATCAGAGGAGTGGGAAAATGTGGTTCAAGAAGACCCAATGGCCTTTTTGGGACACATATGCCAAGTATTCCCCCTGGGGCAGAGGGGGGAACTCTTCTGTAAGACTCCCTTCCCATGGCAGAGGGGGTCCACTTAACCAGGGCTCCAGAGATTCCTTTTCTAGACAACCCTACCCACTCTCCTAAGCAGAAGCCCAATTGCTTACCTCTGGAAGCAGTCAGAGGAAGATTTTCTTTGCCCCATTCAGCCTGGCTCACAATAACATCAGATTCCTAGGTGCAGACAATAATTACCAGAGGTTGCCAGATTCCCTTCAGTCTTTTCCCCAACCCCAAAGGTGAATCCCCAATGTTCCACCCAGTCAGAGGGATCTAGCAGCACTAGAAGTTCAAAAACTTCTTCAAAAAAGAGTCATCCAAGCAGTTTCACCAGACCAGATAGGATCCAGACTCTACTCAAGATTCTTTTTAGTGCCAAAGAAGACAGGGGACTGGAGACCAGTTTTGGATTTCAGCCTATTGAACAAATTTGTGCAACAGACAAAATTCTGGATAATCATGGTTCAGTCTATCCTTACCTTTCTAGGGAAGGATGACTGGATGTGCTGTATAGATCATTACCAGTTTTGAGCACTGCCCTTCAGCCTTACCTCAGCCTCCAGGGTGTTCACCCAAATGCATGGCAGTCATAGCATCTCATTTGAGACTACAGGGATTCTATGTGTTTCCATAGCTAGACGACTGGCTTCTCACTACCCCCTCCAGCCATCTACTGCTTTGCGCCATAGACTTTGTTCTACATCTTGGCAAAACTTTAGGCATTTCAGTCAACAAAGAAAAATCACAACGGTCTCCCACGCAGGATCTGGAATTTATTGGAGCAAGACTAAGTACAATATCCTGTGTGGCCTCCCTTCCTCATCACAGGTTGTTAAAGCTGAGATCATAACTACAAATGATCCTCTCCCAAGACAAAATTCCTGCTCATCTGGTACTGCAACTTCTAGTATCCATGGCAGCAACAATAACTTTAGTTCCCCTAGAGAGGTATCACATGAGGCTGCTTCAGTGGCTCTTGGCATCACAATGGTCACTTCTATTACACCCTAAGTCCCATCAATTCTTGATAACAAATCACTGCAAAAAGGATTTATCTTGGTGGATGAAGCCAGAAGAAAATTTATGGAGTCGTCCTTTTTCCCCCTCTCAGCCCAAGGCCGTAGTGACCACAGACACTTCCCAGATAGGGTGGGGGGCATTTTCTGGGGAAGACAGTCCAAGGCACTTGGTTCCCACAAGAGGTCAATTTGCACATCAATGTCCTAGAACTGAGGGCAGTGCTTTTAGTGTTGCAAGCATTTCAGTCTGCCCTTCCTTCAGGGACAATTGCTATCCAATCAGACAACACGTACGCAGTCTGGTATATCAACAAACAGGGGAACCAGATCCTACCCTCTATGCTGGGAATCACTAAGAGCTTGGCAATGGGGAATCACCTCCAACTGCTTTCTGATAGCAACGCATATCCCGGGGAACTCCAACGTGATTGCGGACAAACTGAGCAGGTGTATCCTTTTGCCTCATGAGTGGTCTCTCAATCCTAATGTAGCGATGAAGATCTTTCACCGATGGGGTCAGCCTTGCTGCAATCTGTTTGTCTCTCCCATAAACTAGAAATGCATGCCTAATTCTCCCTTGCAAGGAGTCCCCAAGAGATGGACTTCCTCACGATTGCCATGGGACTTTTGTATGCCTTCCCCCCCATTCCACTAATTCCCCAGTTTCTGAAGAAACCCTAATGGTTGAGAAGTGAAGTGATTCTCACTGCACCTTACTGGCCCCATCAAGTCTGTTTTCCCTTACTTTGGCCTCACCTGGTTCACCGCCCTTGGACTCTGGATCTAACTCCGGACCTGCTGTCTCAACATCAGGGACTGGTACATCCCAACCTTCAACATCTCAAACTGACAGCTTGGTTTCTCCAGTTCCAGAAATTGCCAGGCAGAACAACTTGTCCTCCCCAGTGCAGAAGATACTTCTGGCTTCCCATAAACCGTTTACCAGAAAAATTTACCTAAACAAATGGAAAATATTCTCAATTTGTACATGTACAAATGGCATTGATTGTTTCTCGGCACCAGCTGATAAGGTTCTGGAGTACTTAGCCACCTTATTTCAAATGGGAGCCTCAAAGTCTACAATTAAGGTTCATCTAGCTACCATTTTGAATTTTCATAACGGTTTTGATGATCATTCATTTGATGTCTCATCGTCTGTGCAAAATCTTTCTTAAAGGCACTCAGCATTTAAAACCCCCTTTCAAAGATCCGGTAGCTCCTTGGGATTTGGCCTTAATCTTACAATGCCTAGTTTGTCAGCTATTCAAGCCAGCAGCCACTTGTGACCTCAAGATTTTATCTTGGAAGACCCTCTTCCTAGTAGCTATCACATCTGCTAGGAGAATTTCAGAGTTACAAGCATTGTGTGTGAACCACCCATATATCATCTTCCACAAGGAAAGAGTATCACTCAGAACCAATCCTTCCTTCCTTCCAAAACTTGTACCAGAGTCCAATATCAACCAGACCATAGACTTACCAGTCTTCTTTCCAAGTTTTTCAAACAAAGGAGAGTACTGCTTGCATATGTTGGACATCCACAGACAATTACGTTTTTACTTGGACAGAACAAAATCCTCTAGAAAATCAGACCAACTATTTCTATCCCTTTCAGGTACCAGATTGGGCAAACCAGTATCAAAGGTCACCTTGTCAAAATGGTTACGAGACTGCATTACCTTTATATACAACCAGAATAAACTCAAGCTACCAACAAAAGTTAGAACTTATTCTATGAGATCTGTTTCCACTTCAGCGGTCTTCCATTTTAGAACCTCTATGGAAGACATTTGCTCAGCTGCAACTTGGGCTACCCCACATACCTTTATCACTCATTACAAATTAGACATGGTCTCAGGGGAAGAGCATCCTTTGGCTCTGTGGTGCTCAGGAATGTCCTTCCTTAGGGCCGCCCAGGATGTAAAGTAGCTGGGGACTCTGTCAGAATAAATGAAGATTGACAACATCAGGTAAAGAAGTTATGTTCTTACCATAACGTTCCATCTCTGTTGTCGATCTTCATTCATTCTTGACATCCCACCCTCCTGCCCCCTCCTAGAGACTCCTGGAAGTTCGGAACTAGTCCTGGGGCTTCTTAGGGTTGTTCCTCAGACAGGGATTACATATTTTCTTAATTGATAGGCAAACTCAAGCTGAGGTAATGGGAAGAGAGGCAGTATGGGTAGAGCCTTAGCTTGAGAGTTTTTGGCTGGTGCGAGCTTTGTATAATGGCAGAGTCGGTTCCATGGGATCGGAAACGAACCCATCAGTCAAGAATGAATGAAGATTGACAATGCAGATGGAACGTTATGGTAAGAACATAACTTCTTTATATTAGACTTTGACACTGTTAAACTTGTCGGGGACTCCAAAGCATATGCCCTACTTCATGTCATTAATGTTTGGAAGAACATTTATAGGTTCATAAGTTCATAGGAAGTTATTAGATTAAGGGCCCTGGGGCCTTTACAAGCCTAGCTGTGTAAAAACCTGTGTACCCTAATTGACCATAATTAGATGGTTGTTGTTAGCAGAGTGATTCTATGATCAGCACTGACTACCCCTGTCCATGAGGGACATGGGTGCCACTCCCAGGATGAATTTACGGTCACCCATCCAGTTGTCAAGGCTGTGCTTAAATAGGGTCATTTTGGAGCTCTGCTTCATGTGAAGTGGGAGCTTATTCCAGAGAAGTGGCAATCTCTGGGAGATATATCTGTCTTTCCAACATGTTTTGTTAATGTCACAGGCTAGGTTGAGATCCCTGGAGTGAGTGACTTTTGTCCCATGTGATTTGCAGATGTGCAGCATTTCCATTAGGGCAGAATCAGAGACTGCTCTGTAAGCCAGGCACAGGTCACCTCTCAGCAGCCTGTATGATAGAGTACAGTGACAGGGCTTTCAGTCTTTTCATGTAAGTCATGTTTTAGATGCCCTGGATTCTCTTGGTTATAAACTTCTGTGGTATCTCCATTTGCTGCAGGTCTTTGGTGAGACAGATGCAGAAGGGAGCATTGTACTCAATTAGTGGTCTGATAAGGGTCGAGTACAGTGGAGTTATAACCTCCTTAGTCTTGGATGCAATGCCCTTATTTATGAGATGCACAATGTAGCAGACTTTCCTTACCAGTATGGACGCATGGTAATCAAAGTTTAGATTGCTATCAACCTTGTTCCCAAGTCTTACACTGCTGGGTTTGAGGTTAGTGGGGTGCTATCTATATTATAATTAGCACGGGCTACTTCTTTGCCAAAAGGAATAATGAGGCATTTTTTTTATGTTTAACTTTAGTTTGTGACTTTGGCACTAATAATTTGTCAGCATCAGCCCCTTCTGTAATATGTTTACATTGTTGGGGGATTCAATGATTGCATCCAGTTTGCAGTTATCTGCAAACTTGGTAAGCCACAGGTCATCTACTTTCACCTTCTCTTTTTGGAGAAATAGATTCTAAACACTGGTAACTGGTCTACTGGTGGAGGTGGACTTCCCAACTTTGACAGTGTACATTCTGTCAGGGAGCCAGTTGGCTACCCATCTAGTGATGTATGGTTTAATCCCCAGCTGAGAGAGTTTCTCAATGATCCCTGTGCATGGATTGCGTCAAAATCCTTGGCTAAATGAAGCTAGGTGGTATGTTCTGTTTTTCCCTCATCCAGGGCTTTGGTGACATTCTCAAAGAAGTCCACCAGATTTAATAAGTAGGATCTACCCTTGATAAAACCAGGCTGGATTAGGTCAAGAGTTTGAAGGTTGCCTGTGTCCTTGTTGATAAAGTCCACGATGATCCTTTGCATGGCCTTGCAGATAAGGCTGGTTAGGCTTATGGGTTGATAGTTTCCTAGGTCAGTTGGTGCAATCGATTTATGCAAGGCGATTACTGTTGCTGTTCTCCACCCTGCTGGAACAGAGCCTGTGCTCAGGATATGGTTAAACAGAGTGTCAAGTGGTTCCACCAGGTCTTGTTTTAGACTGTTTAGTAAGCATCCTAGGATGTTATCTGGTCTCACAGAGGCTGTATTTTTGGCCTTGGGGAGTGTTTGTATGACCTGTTCTTTGGAAAAACTCGGTAGAGGACTGGTGTCAGGAATGCTTTGCGGCATGGCTGGTGGGGACAGGGGGATGACGTTATTGCAAAATCTGTCAGCTAGCAGGTTGGCAATTTCCTCAGGTTCAGTATGAGTGGTACCATCCACTATAAGTTTGGCACACAGCTGAGCATTCCCTTTTAGGATTCAGATGTAGCTAATGAATGCCTTATGGTTGTCTTTTGCTAAGGATGCTAATTTAGTCTTGTAACTAGACTTAGAGAACTTTACAAGATATTTAATTTGCTTGTTTAAGCTGTGGAGGGTATTCTTCCTCTGTTGAGTAAGTTCTCTCTTGTTCTTAGATATCAGTTTCTTTCTTTTGTTATATAACTTATTTATAATTACAGTCCACCAGGGGGGCTTGTTTTTTTAGTCCTGTCAGGTACAGCTGAGTCAATACATTTGTTTTAGTGATTATATAGGGCATTTATGTACTCTTCTGCAAAGAAGTCATTGTTGGCTTTGTTATCAGGAGCTTTGAAACTTTTTATACCATCACATAGTAAGCTATTGTTTGCTTTGGAGAAATTTTTTAGTTTTTTTGCTCCTGTGGGGGTGTCATGTCTTATCTTTACTTCAAAGGAGACTGATTTATGGTCTGATCTTACCAGGGAGGGCAACACACAGGGGGTAGTGCAGTGACTCCCCATGTTGGTGAGCACTAAGTCTCGGACATTTGAGCCCCTTGTGGGGGTGCAGACCAACTGTTCCAGGGCATTTGAATTAACAAAATCCAGGAACTTCAGAGTGCTCATGTTTGTGCTCATATAAGTCACCCAGTCGATGGAAAGACAGTTGGAAATCTCCCATTACCAAGGTGTTTGGCTGTATAATGAGTGACTGTAGCAAGCTCAGGTAGGTGGTGTGCTTCTTCTGGTTGATGGTGCAGGTGCTAGCGATGCAGTGGTAGGGTATTTTGCCTGTAGTTATTTGGACCTGGAGTAGCTCAAGAGAGTCATACTGTTTTACTAATCTCAAGGTATATATGGATTAAATGAAGATGAATACACCTCCAGCTTTGTTTTTTTCATACTCATTTGAGATCTGAACATGTGAAAGGCATTGTAGCCTTGTATGGCCGGGGTGCTCTCTGGGGCCTTGAACCAAGTCTTATTGACTGCACAGATGCCAGCATCTTCCAAGGTGAGGAGTGCTTTCAGCAAGTGCAGTTTACTGTTTAGGCTGCTAGCATTAAGCAGCATGACCTTGAGTTTGTCTCTAATGGATTTCTTTACATTGGAAGTTTTGTTGTTTTGCCTAAAAAAGGCACTATGGGGAGGCAAGCGTCTTTGCCAGTATCTGAAAGCTTTGAGGAGACAGGTGAAGGCCATCTCTGGCAAAGCAGCTTGGTTTGTTGACCATGCTTTACCAGGCTGTCAGATACTGGATCCCCCTAGAGTAACACCAGAAGCTAAGCCAATTATTGAAATCAGTAATTTTTTTGTCTTTTTTGTGCCATCATCATAGGTGAAGGTAAAATCCTGCTTAGGGCTAGGAACGTACCTGGCTGGGACACATAATCTGAGAGTTCAGTCATGTCTCTCTTCATATAATCTAGAGAGGTACATCTCAAGTCATTCACTCCAACATGTACTATGACAGAGTCACAATGGTAATTGTTGAGTGAGTGACTTGAGTGTGTATGTGATTTGAAGGATCCTACCACCTGACAGGCAGCTGACTGTGACCTTCTTCTTGTCCAACCTGGTGAGGGGGACATCTGTGTGTCTCACTATTGAATCGCCTATGATTTGGACATTAGGTTTTGAGGTGTTTTGCCTTAGGGGCTTAATTGTTAAGACACTGATATGTGTATTGTTATGTGTAGTGGTGAATTCTGTTTATGTATCAGTATGTGTAGGCTGTTTGCATTTAGGAGGTCTCTGTTTTTTTAATAGTCTTTTAGTTAGTACCTCCACGTATGTAGGTTTATGTGTCTTGAGCTTATCTTGTGTGAGTGGAGAGTTGTGTGTGCTGACAACCTGTTTGATGTCTTGTTTATTGTTATATGAGAGGACTGATTCTCGTTTCATGGTATAGTTACAGATCTCACATGCTATATTTATTTGCTTTAGGAGCAAGTGGTTGTCAGTATACATGAGGCAATTGCCTCATGGATGCTCGTGTCAGTCAAGCTGGCTGGAGAAATGTTGGGAAACTGACTGTCCATAGTAGCAGGTAATTCTTAAGTACTAATTTCTGAGAAGGCAAATTAGATCAGCTGCTGCTCTGGAATTAACAAAGGGACTTATTCTATAGAAGATCAGGATGGAAAGCGAGTTGCCTGCAGTGCAGAGGTGAGCAGCTCCATTGCCTGCAGAGCAGCAGGGGACCTGGGAGGGTTTTACTGTCTGGTGTCTAGGGAAAAAATTGTTTATAGGCATTTCTGTTTATACAAGGCACTGCTAATCCCCATTGCGCTATGCGCAACTACACGCAAACGTAAGGCTTATATGCAGTCAAAATTAAACAGTTTTAAACTAGTCTGCCAATAGAAAATTACACAGTGAACCTCCTTCGAGCAATCCTCAGCTCAGACAAGGCTATATCCACAGTCTTTTGCCACAAGGGTGCAGGGGAACCCTTCTTAATGTAAGATGGTTGGATTTGAGTTCAAGTGTATGATAAATAGGCTAGAGTCAGCAAGTCTGGATGTAGTCTATGCTAACTAAGCAATATTTCAGTGCAAAACAAGTGCAGGTAATAAGCAGGGACAAACAATAAAAACAGTCAAAAAGGGACAAATTAATGCAGTAAAACAGTAAAATACAGATGAAAAGTGCAGATCAAACTGAAAATAAGCTTAATTTCTTGTTCTTAGCTTTGGACAACTTAGATTCAAATGGAAACACTCTGTACCTCTGGCAAAGGATGCCAAATATAGAGCATCTCCGTTTAATTGAGCCAAAAAATGCACAAATGAGAGGCTTATATACAGTTGAAAATAAACAGTTTTAAACTAGTCTGGCATAGGAGATCACACAATGATCCTACCTCCAGTAATCCCCAGCTCAGACAAGGCTATATCCACACTCTTCTGTCACAAGGATGCAGAGTAGCCATTCTTAGGATCATAGGATCATAGATTACTAGGCTATCTACCTGGAGGTCATTTTAAGCCTAGCTGTTTCAACCCAATGTAATACCGTAGAGGTACTAGTCAATACCCAAGATTGCATTTAGTGATGACTGCCCATGTCCAGGAGGGTTGTGGATGCTATCCCCAGAAAAAATGTACGGTAACACATCCACTCATCCAGGTTCCCCTTGAAGAGTATCATAGAGGTGTTCTGCTTCACATTAACTGGTAGCCTGTTTCAAAGAAATGACAGTCACTGGGAGATAAGTTTGTCCCAACAGCAAGTCCTGTTTAAGAACTTGGAATGGGTAGTCCTAGACCCATTTGATTTATGGATATAAAGTAAGTTCAGTAGGTTTGGGTCTTGGGTTGCTCTGTAGGCCAGCCATAAGTCTCCCCTAAGATGTCTATATAATATGGAGTATAGTGACAGGGATTTTAGTTGGTCTGTGTAAGGCACATGCTCAAAGCCCTTGATCTTCTTTGCTAGAAACCTCTGAAATCTCTCTAATTGCTGTAGGTGCTTAGTACGGTACATACTGAATGGGGCATCATACTCAATTATGGGCTGGAAAATTGCCAAGTATAGGGGGATTATAACTTATTTTGCTCTTGAGGAAATGCTTTTACTAATCAAGTGAGCTATGTGGAAAACATTCCTTACAATGGTAAACGTGGTGGTTGAAGTTAAGGTCACAGTCAACCTGTGATCCCAGGTCCCTTACCACTTCATTTGTACTTAGGGTATTGTTAGTGATTTGATGGTGTGAGGGGACATTGTTTGTTGTGAAGGGAATGATGATGCATTTCTTTGCATTCAGTTTGAGACCATGACTAATACACCAGTCATTGGTCTGTGTGAGGCCATCCTGGAGTACACTGACATCATTTGGAAATTCATGATTGCACCTAATTTGCAGTTGTTTGCAAACTTGGTCAGCCACAACCCTTTAGTTTTGACCTGAACTTCTGAGAAGTATATACCAAACAGTAGGGGGGAACCCAACACTGACCACTGTGACACCCCACTGATAAAGAGGTCTGCTGGTTGATGTGGAGTCACCCACTTTGATAGTGTGTGTCTGGTTTGTGAGCCAATTGGCAACCCATCTTACAATGAAGGGGTTTAGATTTAGTTTGCTAAGTTTATTCGTAATGCCTGAATGTGGGATTGTGTTGAAAACCTTTGCCAAGTTGAGGTATGCTGTGTGCACAGATGTTCCTCATCAGTGGCCTTGGTCACACTTTCAAAAAAATCCAACAGATTTAACAGTCAGGATCTGCCCTTCACAAAACCGAATTTGGTAGGATCCAGGGTTTGGAGGTCAGCTATGTCTTTATTTATGAGGTCCATAATGATACATTCCATGGCCTCTCAGATGAGACTGGTCAGACTTATGGGTCTCTAATTTCCTGGGTCTGTTTCTAGGCCACCTTTGCACAGGGGAATAACTGAAGCTGTTCTCCGCTCCACAAGAACAAAGCCTGATATGATTGAAAAGGGTATTTAGTGGTGATGCTTGTACATGTTTTAGCCTGTTTAGAAGACAGCATGGGATGTCATCTGGGTGCATAGAGGCAGTGTCCTTTGCCTTGGACAGGGCTTTGAGGACCTGCTCTGTAGATATGTAAGGTGGAGGGGGGAGTTTGGGAGAGGGTTTGTTGTAAGTTAGCAGGAGATAAGGGAGGGAAATTTTTGCCAAACCTATCTGCTAGCAGGTTCGCTATCTCTGTGGGGTCAGTGTGTATGGCAGCTCTGGCCACCAGTTCTGCACATGCTTGGGTCCTACCCTTTAGGTTTTGTACATAGCTGTAAAAGGCTTTATGGTTATCCTTGGCAGTACTTGCTAGATTTCTGTTAAAGGAGCTGTTGAAGGATTTGACAAGTTGAGTTATTTGCATGTTAAGGCTGAAGAAGCTGTTTTTCCATTGTTGGGTCCTTGTCTTTTTTTTTTGGACAGCGATTTTTTGCCTTTAGTGTAGAGTTTGTTGATACTGGAAGTCAACCATGGCAGCTTGATTTTACTTGGGGCTCTGGCTTTGATTCTATCTGGTACAACAGAGTCTATACACTTAGCTTTAGTGTAATCTTCAGTGTAGTTACCAATTTCAGCTTGGGGTGGGGCTTGGAATGAATTTATGCCTTCGCCTAGGAGGGTATAATTTGTTTTGGTGAAGGTTTTTAGTCTGATTTCACCCATTGTGATTTCTGGTGTTTGTGTCAGTTCGAAGGTGACTGATTTGTGGTCAGTTTTTAACTAATGAGGGTCCAACAACTGCAGAAGTGCACCTGTTTGACATGCTGGTGAGGACCAGAGCTAGAATGGTTGCTCCTCTTGTCGAGGTATGGACAATTTGCTCCAGGGCATTTGAATTTATAAAGTCAAGGAACTAATGTGCTAGCGAGTTTGTACTGGAATAGGTTTCCCAGTCGATGGTGGGATAGTTGAAATCCCCCATAACCAGTGTGCTTGGTAAAATTTGAATTGTCTTCAGTTTGGTTAGGCTTCATGGGTGCCGTGACACATGTAGGGGGATCTATAACTGGCTAGGACTCAAATGGGGGTGTTACTCACCATAACCTGGACCTGGAGTAACTCCATGGAGTTGTACAGGATAACTAGACGTGAGGTGAATTTATCTCTACTATAGATTGAAACACTGCCTTCTTTGGTTTTCACATGTTCATTTTGCAGTCTAAAGGTGTGGAAGAAAATGTAACCTTGCAGGGCTGGGGTACTCTCCGAGGCCTTAAACCAGGTTTCTGTGACTGCACAGGCATCTACATCTTCAAGTGATAGAAGTACTTCCAGGAGTGCAGTTTTTGGTTTAAGCTCCTAGCATTTAGCAGCATAACCCTTATTTTGTTCAGATTGGTTAATTTCACATTGGTAATGTTGTTTTTGAGCCTTTGCCTAAAAAAGGCACTATGGGGAAGGCAAAAGCCTTTGCCAGCAGCAGAAAACCTAGGAGCATCAGGTGTAAACCGTCTCTGGCAAAGCAGCGAGGGCTGTCGACCATTGCTTCCTAGGCAGGCGGGAACTGGATACCCATGGAATACACCAAAAACTAAGCCAGTTATTCAAATGAATCATTTTTTGTTTATACTGTGACGTCATTGTAGGTGAGGGTAGTATGCTGCTCAAGGTTAGGGACATACCTGCCTAGGACACATGCTCAGAGTGCTTGTCCATGTCTCTCTTGATATATTCCAATGAGGTATGTCTCAAGTCCCTCACACCAACATAAACTATGACAGAGTCATAAGGGTACTTGTTGCTGAGCCCTGAGTGCATGTGTGATTTAGCGAATCCAGACACTGGACAGACAGCTGACTGTGACTTTCTCCTGGTCCATCCTGGTGAGTGGGATATCTGTGTGTCTCACTATTGAGTCTCCAATGACAAGAAAACTTGGTTTTTGAATGTTGAGCCTTACGGGCTTGGTGGGTGAGACACTGGTGTTGCTATGTGACATGAGTGCTGTGAAGACTGTGTTGGCTGTAGTAGACTTGTGTTTTGGAGGTCTCTGGTGTTTCAGTAAGCTTTTCAAGAGAACCTCTGCGTATCTGGATTTACGTGTTTGATGTGTACTATGTGTATGAGTAGTGGTATGTATATGAGTAGGGGTACTATGTGAATATATAGTGGTGGGTGAGTTGACAGCCTTCGCTGTGTTACTGTTTTGAGTGAGACAGAGCATGGATTCTAGATTCTTGGTGTGAATACATCTTTTACAATCTGTACTAGACTATGTTATTAGCAGAAGGTTGTCTGTGTACATGAGGCAATTCCTACAGTGCCTCAAGGTAGTCCAGCTGTCCATAATGATAGGTAAGGACTGTTGTTACTAGGTGGCTTTTCAGAAACATCACGAAGGAGCTCAGCGAATGGATATTTCTGCCTGGGTTTTAAGAGAAACTTTGTTGAATTTAACTGTCCAGGTTTGGCACACAGTTGCACAGTAGTACACAATGCACAAACAAGCAGAAACCTGCTCAGATGCAAGGCCTAAATTCCAGAAGCTAAAACTTGAAAAAATCTAAAACTTAAAAAAAAAACTCTAACAAAATTCAAAGCGATGGGTGGATTTGAGTTCAAGTTTATGAAAAACAGGTTAGATTCAGCAAGTCTGGATCTAGTCTATGTTAGCTAAGCAATATTTCAGTGCAAAACAAGTGCAGGTAATAAGCAGGCACAAAGAGTAAAAACAGCCTAAAAAAAGAACAAATTAATATAGTAAAACAGTAAAATACAGATGAAAAATTGAACATCATACTCAAAATAAACTTAATTTCATGTTCTTAGCTTTGAATGGCTTGGATTCAAGCAGAAATACTCTGGACCTCTGGCAAAGGGCAAAACACAGAGCAGCTTTGGTTAATTGAGATTAAACCAGAACAAAGACACTTAGAATAACAGGCACAATAAGACTTCAACCAGCAATTCCCAGTTCAGAAGGGCAGAGACTACCCTCTCCTCCCACAAGAGTGCAGACCACAAACCGTCTTAATGTAAAATAACTGTCATGAAGCCCAAGTGCTTAAACCAGAACTAAGGCACTTTTAGAATAACAGAAGACACAATAAAACCTTTAACCAGCTATAAGCCTTCAACCAAGAATTCCCAACTTAGAAGGATGTAAGCTACTTCTCCTGCCACAAGAGTGTAGACTGCAAACCCTCCTTATGTAAGATAACTAGTTTGAAGCCCACTTGCTTAAATCAAAACTAAGATGCTTAGAATAACAGTACCAACTAAATCAGGCTACTAACAAGCAGTAATAAATGCAACTGAACACCTTTAAGAACAAGAAGTAAAAAGCAAAATAAAGTAATAAAGCAGGAAGAGCCACAGATACAGTAAACGCAGCTGAATAAAGTGCAGTTGTTTTAATTAAGTGGGAAGGGAGGAAAAAGAAGATAATTCAAGTTTAAGAGAGTAAGGGGGTGGGCCTTCCCAACTGACTTCTCCATATTCAGTAGAATGAGCTGATGAGATGGGGCTGGTAAGAGAGTCCAAAATCAGATTAATAGTAGGGGAGGACAAATTCAAAAGCCACCAAGTCAAGAGTACATCAACAGTTGTGTGGGTGGTTGCGAAAATCAAATGCAGATAGAGATCAGCAATATAAGAAAAAGATAAAAGATAAAAACAGAGGTAACCAAACCTTAAATGAAAAACGTCAATTCAAAATCAAATGCAGACAGAGATCAACAATAGGCAGGCAGAAACAAGTCAAATAAGCACTCCAGCTAAATAAAGATAACCTCCAAAAACTTCTAGTTAAAGAGGATTGCTGTTTCCCAACTCCTCTCACTAATTAACTGGATGTTATTCATTGTCTTCAAGGGAATTCTTTAATAAAATCTCTAAATGACCCTAGTCAAGACCTCTTAAAACTCCATCAGAACAAAAATACTTAAAACAAAACAAATGCAATATAAGAAAAGATAAAAAAATAGAAGTATCCAAACCTTAAATGAAAAACTTCAAAATCAAATGCAGATAGAGATCAGGAATAGTCAGGCAGAAGCAAGTCATATAGGAGGGGGAAGAGGAGAAAAAGAGTTAACTGTAAATAAAACAATTTTTTCTCTTAACAATAGTATTTTTATAATGCATGACATAACCTGCATGCTACAAAGTAAACATTTCTCAGTTATGTTCGAGTGTAATAGGGATACTAAAGTAAACATTTTTTTTCCTTTTTCTTTCTTTCTCCTTATTTAGTTTTAAGAAAGTCTGGACAAAAGAGCATGATAGAAGTAGACGCACAGGCTGTACGATGTGTCTTAGCATTGATATCCTTCCTTAGAGGTTAATCAAAGTCTCTGTGAGACAACTGTACCTATTAGGAGGGTTACACTTCAATATTTCAAAATGTACATAATTTTGTGTGTTAATATTAAGTTAATAGATTTTAGGGGTGTTTTAGGTGTTGTTGTTTTGTGTTTGTTTGTTTGTTTGAGGGTTTTTCCTAAAACAAAAAGTTTTGTAAGATGTGACATAGGTTCAATTAGATATGACAAGAAACAACTGTATCAAAGGTCAACCTGCCAAACATTAGTGCATGCATGTAACACAAAAGCTGAAACTAGACATTAAAAAAAAGCTGGCAAATAAAAAACCTGTGGTAGAGGCAACCATGCAGCGAACACAATCACGAACAAACACAGTCAGCAATAAAATATAGAACACTTTAATGGTGTGCATAGGTGAGCACTTTCACATTTGCTTCATCAGACCCAAATGTGAAAGCGCTCACCTGTGTACACCATTAAAGTGTTCTATATTTTATCGCTGACTGTGTTTGTTCGTGACTGTGTTCACTGCATGGTTGCCTCTACCACAGGTTTTTTATTTGCCATTTTACGTGTACATTTCTTCTGTGGAGAGGCATTTATTCCTCTGAGTGTACCGTTCCATATTTTTATTATTAAAAAAAAGCTGTTACACATAACTGTTGTAATAACTGCTCCACATAATGACAATTCTTCCTGTACTATCATTAAACATAAATTATCTCATAGATATATACAAAAAAGAACTATATTAAAAAATGTAGAGTGCAAATAGCTATGCCACAGGAGACACATTTGGAAAGAACTGAGCATTGTAATTTGATAAAGGAAGGATTTCAGGATGGTTATTCAGAGAAACATCTGGGATAGAGGAAAAAGAGAGTACTTATATTAATTGCAAGTGGAGCTCCAATAGTAATAGAAGAAAAAAACAAAAATAATAATGGTAGATTTGTAATTCTAAGAGGCTACAGAAAGGGAGGAGGATTATTCTGGCATGTATTTATATTCCTCCTAAAACTGCTATAATGGAGCTTAAGAAAATTCTAGGAGAAATAATTAGCTTTCAGCAGGGAATATTACTTGTAGGTAGGGACTGGAATTTGATTTGCAGCAAAAGGAATGTACCCTGGGGGCCCAGAAGGAAAATATTACAAAAGAAGGTAGATTTTTGTAGAAATTTATGAAAATATTTGGCATGGAAGATGTGAATTCACTAGCAGGAATTTGGTGTGAATTTACATACTATTCCCCAAGGTACAAAAATTGTGCTAGGCTAGACAGAAATTATATTTCACAGGAACATGTGCATTTAATTGAAGGTTTTGATACATATCCAATAACTATTTCAGATCACATACCAATAATAACTAAATTAAAATGCAGGGTAATGAAATAAAAATGAGACATTGGCACTTTTCCACCTATCTGTTAAAAACAGAGGAATTTAAGGAGTGGGTAGTGGAAATTATTCAGGAGTTATTAGGGAAGACAGAAATTTCATTGAGTTTAAAAATTGGGTGGAGACAAAAGGAAGAGAGATATGGTTAAGAAGTAGCAATAATTATTTAGAGAGGACTGACAAAGGTTAAAGTATTGCAGAATAGGAGGAATCTCAAACACCAAGAAGAGGAGCAATTGCGGAATGTTAAACAGAAAAGAAGGGATTACCTCAATAATAGGCATGAGTTCAGAAAGACTGCTGCTAAGCAACTGTTTTTTGATAACTCCAGAGCACAAAAGCTTTTAGCACAACATCTCGGGCAACAGAAAATAGAAAGGTTGTCACCAAGCTTAGGGAGCCTATAACAAGGAAGATAACCAGTGATCCTGTAGAGGTAATATAAATATTTCAGAAATGTAATGAAAATCTGTAGAAAGCAGAGAAATAGGGAAATCAAGAAAAGTTACAAATGGAAATGTTTATGGCAGAATTAAATATGCAAAAGTTAGAGGTAAATGAGGTTCAATTACTAACAGGATAGGAGGAGATGAGAAAAAATGGTGATGTATAACCAATCTATAGGAAAGTTCCCAGGGAATAGATGGTATTCCTTTGGAAGTTTAGAAGTTAGTAGGGGAAAAACTGATAAAAATCTGGAAGGTTTTGTTTAACAGTATTTTAAAAGGAGTAGGAGCACCAACATCCTTGAAGAAAGTGGTGGTGGCTATAATACCTAAAGATGGTAAAGACCCATCATATCCAGTTTCACATACACTCATTTCAATTCTAAACCATGATTATAAAGTGCTTCTGTAAAAGAATGGCAAAGGTGATGCTAAAATTGATAGATATGGATTGGTGTCATTTTGTGGAAGGGAAGCAAACATTTCACAGCATTAATAGAACAATGATTATCTATAAGGAAGCACAGTATAAGAAAATACCACAGTTATTGGTGGGTCTTGATGCAGAGAAAGCATTTGACAAAGTAAACTGGGATTTTTATGAACAGGGCAATGGAAGCATTTGAATTTCACGATAAAATTATAAGGTTGATTAGGAGGATATGTGAGGGATCAGAGGCAAAATTTAAAGTAGATGAATTCCTCTCCGATAAGTTCTGAGCCGGGGAACCAGACAAGGGTGTCCTCTTTCGCTTTTGTTATTTGCATTATATTTAGAACAATTGGCAAATAAAATAAGTGACTCACAATTTCAAGGATATAATTGGTATGATAATAAAGAAAAGCGAGCTTTATTTCCAGATGATATTATTTTATACCTTATGAAACCAGAAAAGGACATTTCAGTGTTATGGAACATTTTGAGACAGTTTAAAGTCATTTCCGGATACAAAATAAATGAAGATAAAACAAAGGCAATAAACTATGTACCCACACATGAATTGGTTCAGGAATACCCATTTTTATGAGGACATGATAAAATAAAGTACTTAAGAGTATGGATTAAAAGGATTCTGTTATGACAGCTAAGGATATGTGGGAAGAGAGTAAACAAAAGGTAATAGAAAAACTGAGAAATTGAAAGCTCTGTTTTATGGATATGGATAGCAAGATAGATGCAATCAAAATGTTTTTAGTCCCTTTAGTTTTATAAACAGGTCAGGCATATTTTTATCAGCCAGAGAAGTTGTGGATAGTAATTAATAAAAGAGTTGAAGGATTTTATCTGGGAGGATAAGACAGCAAGAGTCAAGCGGGATAAGCTGATCCTTCCAAAAGAACAAGATGGTTTGGGATTACCTGATTTGAAGTGGTATTTCAGAGCTACACACTTAAGGCTCATATACATAGCACAAGCAGATGTGGAAAGAATGATGATAAAATAGGAGGGAAGCTCAAGAAACAAGGAAAGACTGTGATTTAGGATGCAGATCATTAAGGAGAATAACAATAACTGTATAGAATATTATATTCATAAAGTATCAGAAAGTATGCTAAGAATGAAACTAACATGGGAATAGAGAAAGGATATTATATGATAGGGCTGACTGTAATTAGGGATACAAACACTAGGCAATATGGGGTTGGAATTTGCTGGAGAAAATTGGCAAAGGAACCAAGGTATTGGGAGCAAATAATTTAAATAGACTTGGGAAGAGGCCAAGAATTTATTTGGACTGCAGGCTAGAAATTGTCTTCCTTATCAAGGATTGATATCAGAGGATAGGCAAAGAGAAAGAATAGGGGGATCCTAAGTGAAATACTAGCACTGGTAGATATTTTAGTAGAATTTAGAACAGAAGCTGCTGTTAAAAATGGATAATTAGTAGATCATATAAAATATTGCATGATAACTACAATAATCAATCAAAGTAAGTTAGAACAGATTGGGAAGAGAGATTGGATAAACAACTCACAAAGAAACAAATGGGAGATATGTATGACTCTCAAATATTCAATAAAGTCTAGAAGATTTAGGAGCTTTGCTTGGAAGTGTTTACATAGGTATTTTTATACCCCAAGTAGACGCCAAAGAATTTTTCCTTGGGTAAGTAGCAAATGTTGGAGGTGTGATGGGGTAGAATGAGTTAATTGGAAACATTTTTGGGGAGTATATTGAGTTGGCGGACTTTAAAATTTCCCTACTGACTACTTTATCAGAGATACTGGGTGAGCAAATTGGTATAACTAAGGAAATGATTTTTTCAGCTTTGATATAGTATTGGAATTACCTAGACATAGTAAGGCATTTCTGAATCTACTTATGGTGGCTGCCAAAAAATCAGTTACTAGAAAATGGAAATCAAAGTCTAAACCAACTGTACTAGAAGTAGTGAATATAGTAAAATAGATAAAACAACTGGAAATGAGATCTTTAGAAAATGGTAGGAACAAATTACATAGAAAAATGGGAATTGTGGGAACAATACATGGAGAATAATGTTTTGGGGAGGAATGAGGTTTAAAAGAAGGCAGGATTTGAATGCACTATATAATGTTTGACTGACAGTGACTGGATAGATTATAAGTGATGTATAATGTTTGCAACTAAAAATATGCCAGTATGGTTTGTTTTCATTTATATAACTGTATGATTGTCTATGTCATAAGTGATAATTTAATAAAAAATGTTTCTTGTTTAAAAATAAAAGGAAATTGAAGACATTTTTTTCTGCCAGATTAGAAATGCATTGAGTTACTCCACAAGGAATAAGAAGAAAGAGTTGACCATAACTATAAATCTAACCATTTAATTATTATTTTCATGTAAAGCAATATGATTTCATCAGTATCTCATGATTGGTATTGGTGGATATTAGTTTGTCATCCACTTAACAGGAAATTGCATGCCTTTTTCTGTATCCTTATCATGTATCTAGAATATTCCTAAATGAAATAGAAAGTCTGTATGCAAATTCTACAATCAGATATTGCCAGCCTGTACTTTGATTTATGTTGATTTTTTATTTAATTCCTAGTAAAGGTGTGCATTTGCCAGCAGAGTTGCAGCGTTCTATGGCTATTGAAGCAGAAGCACAAAGACAAGCCAAAGTGCGGGTATGTGAGTTCTCTTTATTTATTCTGTCATAATAGTTTTTTTGTTAGAGACCAGTATATGTAGCTCACAGCATACCCTAGTTCCACTAAATGCCTACTATTAAAAAGATAACTTCAAACTTAATTAAAAGTGAACTGTATGTGCTAAATAGTTATGGTACTAATATTTTACTGTGACAGCTTTGCATGAGTATGCAATATTAAAATAAAAATATTACACTGTCAATTTCAAATAAAGCACAATGCCATGATGTTTTATTTTAACTCATGCATATTGCAGGAATAGCTCAAGAATCAATGGTGCTTTATTTAAAAGACAAAACACATAAAATAATGGCCCCTGTCTTTGCCTCCAAAAAAATGACTATGTTTCTGAACAAGTTATGTTTGATTTTTATTTGGAGTGGAAGGTAAGACAGTCAATGATTCATCAACACCTGTCTTGTGAAAGGGAAAGAATGTTCTTAGAGAATGTTATCAACCATTAAATAGTAGAGATTATGAATTGTGAAAGAATCATGAACTATATACTGTACCAGGTTTAGAGACTTTAGAAGGCTGGGTCTATTATCGACAAGAACAGCAGCAATAGATCTTGGGAGGACCTTGACTAACCAGCAAATTGTTAGCTGTAGCTTAGATGTTTCATATGAGAAGTTTAAGATTTGCACTTAGAAGATATAACCCAGTCAGGGAACTACAGGATGAAAAGGATCACTGTGAGGAATTGTAGAAGACATCTGATAGAAATTATACAGTGGAAAGTAAGTAATTAATATTCTAAAATGTAAACAGTAATTTGTTGTTCACCTCTATATGCTCAATGTAAATTAAGCGTTATGTATAGGAAAAAGTCTGGTCAGAAAAAAAATGTAAACAAACAGAAATTCCTGCAACTGTTGATACTAAAAATAAATACTACAATTGTTATATTCTCTGTGTTTGTTAAGCAAAAATGAAAATCAAACAACATATTGTAATAGAATCCCCTACTCTCCCATACAACTCAGTAATGCTGACAGCAAAGTGAAAAAGGTCTGGAATGTGAAGCCTAATCTACAGGTGTTATGTACACCTCAGTATAGAACACCAAGTTTTATAAATGTGAATACTTTATGAGTTTTGGAAGTGTTGTAACATAAACAGTTGAAGTCATGCTCACCGGATACTGTGTTAGAAAAAGAATGCATCTAGGAGTGAACCAAATCTGATTTACATATTAGCAGTGGCATGTATGTAACCTACACATGTACCATGTTAGAACTGGCATGTACAGTATGTGACCTACACATGCACATTACGTCTGTAAGTTTGGGGAAAAAAAATCCAGAAAGGAAGTACCTTGATACAGTAACAGTTTTATCCCTATGATCAAACCACATCAGGTGTTGGTGAACCCTGCATTAGTCACACCTAAATGTTAGCAGTCACTTAATTGAACCACTCTGCCAGTATGAGGCAGTAGTCAGAATAAGCTGAATGTTAGAGTACAGTGCCAGGGTAACTGAATGAAGAAAGGTGGAGGGAGAAAGACAAAAAGAAGGTAGGTAGAAAAAGAGACAGAGGTGATTTCATAAGGTGAACCCGTCATAAAATATTTGTTTATTTCTAAAGGTCATGCCTTATGAAAGGCATTATACTGATGTAGACGATCCATTACAGTGATCACAGTTGTAAGTTTGATGATAGGCTGGGCTTTTCTGAGCTTCTGAAATTACTGGACTTGCACAAGGGAATTGATACAGGTTTTGATTGAATAGTAGAAGTTGTAGTGAAATGGTAATGAGGTTATTAATAGTAAATTGCTAACAAGGAAATTAATGAGTGAAATAAAAAAATAATTATGAAATGAAGTGACCTTATGCCACCGAAAAAAATATGAATAACCCGAATGCAGTCCTGGCAGAGTTATCTTCCTGGTTAACCAGTAGTGCATTTTAATCACTGGTGTGACAGGTCAACAGCAGTAAAAGGGTTGGGATGTAAAGCATGATCTACAGGGGTTACCTACACCCCAGTATAGAATCAAGGGGATGCAGCCTTTTTTCCACAGTCTGTGTAGTATGTCCAAATATTTATAGTTATAATGGCCTTAAGACTTTGAGAGCTTTTTGCATGTAAAATCAGCAGGCTATTTTAAGTATAGACAGCTTAAGGGGGTCAAGAATAACAATTTTCTGTCATGAATTCTGTACTCTTAGTCTGCCAGTTTTAGTTATGAACCACCATGCAGTGGAAGAGCTAGAGAAACAACACACAGGTGACATGGAAATCTTTGCTGCATATTGATCACAGATGCAAACTATATGTATCACTTAGTCATATTATATCTATCATACCGAAAATGATCAAAGAAGAGTGTAAACAGCATAGCGGGTAAAGTTCTGTATCAGAAAAAAATATGTTTACAGACAGCAGCAATAGGGAGGCAAGGAAGGAAGGAAGCAGAAACTGTACAGTATGCAGAAAACGTGTGGATATTGTAAATGAACCTCATAGATGAATAAAAAAGAACAAGTTAAATAAACAAGTCGGGCACTACTAGAGCAGTCATACAAGTACAATTTATTTTGCCATTGGATGGATTGAGGTTAAGTACATTGTTTAGAGGATACAGTTCTGCCTCCCTAATTTACATTGTCCAATAAAACATGCTTATTAGGCTTTTCTCAGAGAGTGTATTTTGGGTTTATCCTTTAATGACTTTCTCCTTCTTTGCATCTTTTTTTAAGATATGACTGTTAAAACCCATTCTCTTTTTTTGGAAATCTGAGAGTTTAAGTACATTCTCATTCTAATTTGGTAGCATTTATTATTAAACAAGTTATGGAGTTTCAGCTACAGAAATGCATTTTATTTGTATTATTTATCTAGCTTTTATATGATATTAGTCACCCATTTTATTTGAGTTACTTGCTGAAAAGAAATTAGGTTAATACTATATTTGATATTTGTCTAATTATAGAGTAACTAAGAATTAATGAAAATTCAAAAATATGGTGTTACATGTAATATGGGTTTGCATCATAAATAGGGAGAATACAATAGATGAAAGTGCATTATGTCAAAAGTATGATGCAATCAGATATTTGTTTCACACTTTTCAAGTGGGTCTGCAGTAAGCAAATGCAAATTCTGCAAATTCTATCCTCACTGTTACTTGCCATGTGCCCTTAGGCAGCACACAATAGAACACACTGCTTTCCAGTGCAATTCGACATAGACATGCACAAAATATTAATCATTTTCTGTCTTGTGCCAATGACAAATGCACATTTATGAATCTGTAAAACATACACACTGTTTCAATTATCCACAATTTAACTTCAGATACATTTTTGTCTTTCTACATATTTAGAAATGTTTCCTTTCTGACAGAACATTACAGATTAACAGATGTTGTTCTGTTGAATAGACACATTTTCACATAGATGCAGCTGTCTTTGTGATATTTTTTCGGAACTTGCCTATTATAGCAACCAGATTTGCAACCTGCAATAATTCGCCATGTTTGACTCAAACTATGCCTCTTAACTTTAAAACGATCATGTAAAGTGTAAAAGTACTATTCTCTGATATTGTTAATGGGTTAGGAAGAGGAATAAAGGGGAAATTCATGTTTTGGTGTAGCATCCTTTATCGATGTCGCGTCATGAATAATACGATCAAGATGCCTGCTGCTTCTGAATGCAGTGAAGAATGACGGTTATTTTTATGGGGAACATTTTGTTAAATGATTAGTAGTCAGACTGGGAACCAAAGTTCATAGAAGAAATGAAGTGTATCAAACACTGACCACACAATAATTGCAATAATGCAAATAAATACTAATAAGTAACGCGGCACAGCCTTTCTTTGTAGTGGTACTTGTGGAGCAGGGGTGGCAAACATTATCCCGCTTCACACACATACTTGTGTATCTCTGAAGTTGTGTACTCAGAAATGGCCCTTACACCAGGAACAACAGGTGCTGCTGTAGATGGTGAATGATTCCCCTACATAAGCACACATTTAACAGGGTTTGAAAGGCACCACCTCTGTTGTTCAGAACGTTGCAAGTTTGATGACTCCTAACATTAAAGACGAATGCAAAGCAGCAGTCATGTGTGTACTTTGGACAAGGGCTCTACCAGCCGTTATTCCTCCTCGTATTTGTCAAAGAATGTGACCCAATACTTTTTAACAGTTTACACCACCCTTCGTCTACTAACACACATAGTTTGGTGAAAAACATTATAAAGTATGCCACCGGTGAAATGTGGTTGCGATAATACGTAAGTACCATTTTTTCTCTAACAGAATATTCAAGGACTTCTGTGATGTATGCAGCAGTTTTAGGTAGCTAATATTTACTTAGGCTGAATGAAATTAGACCTTGCATTCTGTTAACTTTAAGATAACTGAATTTACTTTCATCCTGAGTTTGAGCAAATATATCTGCTTTCCACAAGTAAAACTCTGAAAGCGTATTTTCTGGAGGACACCTCTCCTAACCATAGTTTGAATCTGCTTTGTTTAGAGGTGACATGGAAGTCTTTGCTGCAGGCTCATCACAGATTGCACCAGATGCAAACTATGTTTATGTCTTAGGTTTATTATACTTATCATTCCAAAAATAATCAAAGAATATGCAAACAGCATAATGGGTGAAGTAATGGGTGAGAAAAAGAATCAGTTTACTGAGAGCAACAGTACAGAAGGAAGGAAGGAAAGAGAAACTCTAAAGTATGTAGAAAAGCCATGGATAGTCTAAAGAATCTATTAGGAAAAGACAAGTTAAGTAAGAGCTTTTGCTAGATAGGAAATATTATACAATTACTAGAAAATTATAATCTGTCTTGACTGAGGCCCTTTTAGTCAGGCAATGAAGAAGTGTATACTTTATTGCAGCTTTTATTACTTTATTAATTCTTGATATGTTGCTACTACATCACACTGATATTTATGTCTCAAGGGTTTCCCACATCTACTCAGGGAAGATTTTGTAAGCTTGTATCCAACTTTCCTAAGATCCCAATACTATAAGAGTTCCCGCTGCACAAACATGAGGGCCCATGTTTGTTGTTCTTCCTTAGTGGGTGCCTTCATTAGATTGTAATACAGACTTCATCAGCCCTGCGCACTTTATGAATTGCACCATATCTTGGGCCTGGTGCACTTGGTCTGTTATCAAGACTTGCATTTCTTAATGTCTTACACACTCCATTCCACACTTGATGGCAACAACTACTAGGCTCATACAACCTAGAATGCCAACTATGATCAATATAAGTTGCAGCAGCCTTCCCCCCAAGCCACTGACAGAACCACTCAGCCAAGAGAGCTATATTTCTTTATTTGTTCTTTTTTAGCAATCTCCTCAATTATCGTGAGGGGACTCCTAATCTCAGGTTTATTATCACTGATGTAAGGATAACATTCCTCCATCATCAATGTACAAGTACCACATTTACTAACAAATATAGATTGATTCAAATGCAATATTGCTTATCTAGCAGCACTGCTATCTTTCTAATGTCCCAAATTGCTTTCCTTTTTCCATTAAAGGAAAAGATCGATGCTGTTGCTAAAACATCATCTCATTTTCATTTTGCTGCATTCATGTGTCTTTTAAGTCTAACATTCCTAATATTATGACCAAGCAATGTAATGGTATGCCTAATTGATGGAATCACATGTCCTAAATAAAACAGGCCACTCCAACCCACAGGAGTCATTTATATGCTCTTTCCCACGTACATAATGTATAATATACATCTGCTTGAACTGGAATTATCCACTTTAACCAATGCTCAGTCATAGCTTCTCTAAATGCATTTCAGGTATCATTGTTGAAATGTTCATAACATTGTTATATAATAGTACAAGACCTATTTCTAGTGAACTGGCAGTTATTTCTTCACTCTCCTTGTAGGCAAATGTCAGCAGTAACATTTTCATGCAGAAGTCTTAAGAAAGGATGTTAAGTCTCCGTTTCCTTAATAGAGTCATTTCTCTGAATCCAGTCATTTTCTGTAAGGCTTGACATCTCCAGAAGGGAAAATGGGACAGGACACAATGGAATGTCACTCCCATACTGAGGAATTTAGGATTACAATCAACATTATTGTTTTTAATGTCTTTATCTTCCTGTTCTTGAGTTTATCTGTAAAAGAAATGAATCACATTCTTATTAGTTTTATCTGATACTGTGTCCTTATCCAGATATATATCAGTTATTATGTTAACTAAAATTATTTTTTCCCTCCATTTTAATCTTTTGACAAGATCTTTATGAGTCCAACCATTTTTGGTGGCTGTTTTTTGTATGGCTGCACTTGTACAGCCACTAGCCCCACTATGGTAAGAACATAACGGCCTAGCCATTTTGAGTCCCATTTGCTTCTGTTACCAAACTGGTGGACCATTACAACATCTCCTTGTTCCAATTTTACCTCCCTCTTTATGCAGATCTCATTTTGTTTATGAAGTTCTAAATTGTGGATTTGGCTTGTTTATCTTCCCAGACTCTCTTCCTTGCCCCAATTGATTTGGTTTTATAGCTGGTACCATAGCTTTGTCTTCCCCAGTTGCATCCCATAAGGGCTATCTCCTCTCTGCAAATTCATGGGTTGACTTGTCAATTAACCCATGAGGGGCTTGTCAACACCCTTGTGGAGAATTTCTCATTTTAATCAGAATGTAAGGTAGATGTTTACTCAATGATTCCCATATTCAGTATTCATTTTCTTTAGTTCCTCCTTTAACAATATATTACTCCTTTCACTTTGCCCAGAGCTTTGGGAATGGTAAGGAATATGAAATCTCTGTTTGATTCCCCAAGTTTGACACATTTGTTTAGTCACCTTTTAGCGAAGTGGGTTCTCTGGTTACTGTGTATCTCCTGAGGTAAACCCCATTTTGGAATGATTCTTTCACTCATTATTCTCACAACAGAGTTGATGTCTTCCTTATTTGTTGAATGACTCCATACCCAATCAGTTTACTCATCTATTACTGTGAGTAAGAAGTGGAATCCCTCTGGTACAGCTGGAAGAGGTCCCACAAAGTCCACCAGCACTCCTTCTCAGGGCCCTAGTCCTTGTGGGAATTGATACTGCTTCCCCCTGTTACACTTTCCTGCCTTGTGTATGGCACAGGTAACACATCCATCAACTTAGTTTTGTATGTCTACTGACATGTCTTCCTACTGAAATCTGGAACTGACAATTTGTTGTAGTTTTTCTCTTCCTGGATGTCCTATGAAATTATGATAGTAGGTAAGTAATATTTACCTTTTCAGGATCAATTCTTTTCACTCTATGCAGAGGACCTTTTTTGAATTCTTCTAACATTGACCAGAGTTTTGGGAACACAATCCATACCCATTTCTCCCCTTGCTTGATCTCAAACTCATCTTCCTTAATAATATCTGGCTTTTTATCTCAAACTTTTTTTACTAAGCTTCCTTTACTGTTTGCTCTATTTGCATGTTTTTGCATTTAGGGACATGTGGAAACTTTGCTGAAATACTGGACCCCCATAATGGTCTCATTTCATCTAACCCCAAAACTGTCATTCCATACACACTAACTGTTGTGATGCTCCCATCACAAATGAATCTGGGTGACTTGACCCACCTTGTTCTCCACTCTACTCTTGTACTCTTTGCACTGGTCTTTACAAATGTAAGATGTACAGTGTAAAGCTAAAGGATTTATAGGCAAGTCCATTTGTATCTTGCACTTACTGAAAACCTCTTGCACCATTTCTCTTGCTGTTTATCTTCAGTAACACTGATCTCCCAAGCACAGGACTGTGAAGCATTCTGTATTGGATATGGCTAGATAATCTACTGCTTGGATGGCCTGATTAGACACTTCATGTTTGGTATGTGTTTTGACCTTATTTATGCTGACTGTGAAGGATTGTTATCTTTTATGAAACTCCATATTTCTTTCAGCACATCCTGATGGCTGATTGGTTTACCATCAGATGTAATCAAACATCTCCTTGCCCTAATGGGATGGGACGAGATATTTGCGTGATAGTCTCTTGACTGAAAACTCAAATTTATAAAAACAAGGGGATGACATTAACCATCTCCCTGTGGATCCTGGGGTTCCCCTTTTTAGGATGACTTTTTTATGTTTTGAAAACATTTATACATCCATTGAAGAAAAATTGCATACTCTTCTTGAAACCTTATCTCTTCAAATTGTATAGTAGGTCTTAAATATCTACTATCAGACCTAGCTGCTGGTACCAGGCAAGGACTAGTGTCATGCTGCAGTAGACCTTTAATGCTATTTCTATTACCCAAATTTTCAGGTCGTATCTCTGGCTTTAACAACTGTGGTGCATTATTTCACCACATTTAAACTTTTGTTAACATCTTTATTCAGCAATTCATACATAAATTATAGTTTCCCAAAACTTTAAAGTTCTGTATTAAAAGAAAATTAATTCTTAACAGTCTTCTTTTTTTTGGTAAGCAAGAGAAAGGTAAGCCCTTACCCTGTCAGCAGTGTGGAGGTCCCCCTCCAAGTCAATCTATTCAGGTGGAGATCCATGCAGCAACTCCAGTCTCTATGTATGGGCCCTCCCTGGGAATAGAACCGATCCCCTTCCTTCCTCTGCTTCTTTGTATAATCACCATTTCTTATCTTGGTGGTACCTCCAAGTTGTAAATATACAATCTATGAAGAAAAAAGAACAAGTTAAGTAAGCAAGTCAAGTACCAGAAGGTCAATCTCATAAGTACAATTTATTTTGCCACTGGATGGATTGAGATTGACAAGTATGACAGATGAGTACATTGTCTTATATACAGTTTTAGAGAACAAAGTCCTTGCTCTCTAATTTACACTATCCAATAAAAAAGCTTATTATTTTTTTCTCAGAGAGCTTATTTTGGTTTTGACCTTTAATGGCTATCTGTTTTGCATCTTTTTAAAGAATGTCAATGTTACAACCCAGCTTCCTCTGAAGCAGTCCTTACTTTCCCCAGGGAGGCTAGCCTTACCATCAGGTATGCCACTGGCAAGAGAATATTTACACTTAGAGGACTTGGGTGGTGAAGAGTTATCATCATTTTTAGCCGGAACCCAGGTATGATAAGTAAACCACTTTAAGGTCAAACCTGCTGGCCTAAATAGTTTGTATGGTTGTGTTATGGAAGTGTATGATAAACTTGATGAGATTGTTTAAAGTCAGACATTGAAACACTGTAGTCTTCAAGTCCCTAGTATGTGTTTCAGAGGACAGGAGAAAGAAGATCTATAAATGTCAGCTGTTTCTGCTCCACCTGACCTGCCTAATGGCTCCCTACCTTTACCAATCTGGGGCATTTGTTCTACAGAGGGAAAGAGCCAGACATCCCTGAGATACTTGAAGGTCCTTTGACCCATTTGTTTCTGCCTGGTGTGCAGTCCAGCCTGTGGTGAGAGTTTGGTGGTAAATCACAGGCCTGCTTTCAGGTCTAACACAGTGGCTTGCCGTACCCCTTGGGGCACCCCCTCCTTGTAGCAGCTCCTTCAAGCTGGCACTAAAGGTTGCATGCTGTAAGAAGTGTACTTCTACTGCCTGACTTCCCCAGCCAGTACACTTGTACTACTGCATTATATGCTCACCAGATCTGTGTTCCATCAATACTCAGTGCCCTTCGGAAGTGCCACCCAGGTGGCAAAGCAGAGTAACCTCCTTTGTTCCAGGATGTACAAGCCAGCAGCAGACACTTACTCCTATCCTCCCCACCCTGATTGCTCCAGCTACTGAGTTATTAAATGAACTTGGGTCATCTGAGTCATAATTAGGCTTTCATGTATCGATATCATAAAGCTAGGAAGCTGTTTCTTTTGGTTCTGAAGTTCATCAGTGGGATGAATAACCTCTCACAAATGTATAAATTGAGCTGTGATCATATCTGTATTGGAACGGTAAATCCTATGTATTTGCAGGTGTGAACCTGCTCTAGGCGATCTGTTAAACTCAAGAAAATATTATATCATATCACTCCTTGTAATTTTTTCTTGTAGACAACATAAATTGGGTAATTCTTTGATTAAGAACTAAGTAATTACAGTAAGTAATTTAGCTACACTGGGGTGACAGTGGCAACTGCCCTGGGCAGAAATTGATAGAGCAGGATGTGATCAGTATTGTATTTGCTGTCAAAACTGAGCAATGTAGTGTTCCATGTATGGCCTAAACTGTAGCAACTGCTTGCTACATTGTAATAAACAGTTTGCTACAATTTAAAAGTAAACTTTTTTTTAACTAAACTTGGGAGCTGTAGCACTCCATGCAGGTAGGGTATAAACTGTAGCAAGTAATTTGCTACAGTTTAAAAAGAAGAAAATATTTTTAAAAACTAAAATATAAGCACCACAGCACTTCTTACAGGCATAAACCATAGCAAAATGTTTTCTACATTTGTAGCAAACAGTTTGCAACAGTTTAAAAGAAGAAATGATTTTTTTTTTTTAATAAAATATGCTGAGGGGGTGGGGCGCTAGTCCATGTTACTGGCACAGGACGACAGTTAAACTAGCTTTGCTTCTGATTACAATTAAGCCAATTTTAAGTCACACTGGAATCCTGGAAATATTTTTGATTAAAGAGGGATTAATGAGAGACAATACAGTACTGATGAAATCAATATACAAAAAGGTGCCACAAATTCAAGACACAAGAAGATAAAACTTTATGTTACCCTTGATCTTCTGATATCAAAAAGTGTATTTTAAAGATACTTTTGTAAAAAAATTCAAAAAAGTAAGCTTCTGCTGGTAATTGTTTAGAAAATGAATTTAATGGTCATTAATGCTTGTAAAATAAAAACAGCATCTTGTAATTTTTATGATGCCAGGTTTAAATACTGTCTCTAACTCGCGGAACGGATAGTCTTAGCACTGGTACGGTCAGCATGATTCCTCTTGCTGCAGTAGAACAGTACTAACATCAGTCAGATGAGCTTGAGAAGGAGAGAGACACAGCTTCAAAGGTTAGGATTCAAACCATGACAGCAGGACAGTGTGTGTCCAAATTACCAGATCCTGAACAGATGGTCCAATAGAAAACTAGCTAGAAACTGTAGCTGAAATAAAATCTGTATGGTAGTTTTCTGAAAACTGGAGAGAGGGTTGCTAAACTAACCATGGTGAAGCAAATGTATTACTCTAGTGGCTATGCTTATAAAAGAAGGAGAAAAGCAGAGGGGAAGGGCAGATATGCTGAGGAAAAAAAGAGCAAGTCAGACTAAACAATAAACACAGAGTCCTTGTATACAGATTGTAGCACACTGTGGCTGCCATCTAACAGCATTGGCAAGTAGTATCCAGTTACATTAAAGCTAACAACCTTTCTGGGCCTGTGACCACTGAGACATACATCATGAAAGATGATAGTCAAGTTTGTAGCTGCGCAAGCTCCATGGTTGTTCCAGGCCACACTGAATACTGTACATTACACAGATTTACATAAAATGACAGCTCGTGTATACCAAATGAAATGTCTAGCAAGGAAGAACTGATATAAAACAGCACATGCTTAGCAAAATATGACATCGTGAATAATACAGAAAGAAGGTGAAGAGTATTTAAAGTTAGCACTCCATGTTGGTGCAGCGGTAGCATTGTTGCCTCACAGTAAGAGGTTCTCCTCTTCGATTTTCGGCTGGAGTGCCTTCTGTGTGGAATCTGCATGTCCCCCCCCCCCCCGCGGTCGAGTGGCCTCCAAAAGACATGTGTAAATGGGCGTGCCTTTGCTGAAGGTTGGGCGTCGGGCTGGCAACTTGGCACCATAAAAATCTACTGCCAATCATTAGCGGACTGGAATTCCACTGTGGCGACCCCTAACCGGGAAAATCCAAAAAGACAAAGACTCAGGATACTCCCAGTGATAGCGTATGCATTCTGATAGAGAATGTCTGTAATCAACACGTTAAATATAGGAACAAATAACAGATGCAGGAGTTACAAAATATTTCATTTAGGTAACTGCCCTCATCAGTCCAATTAGTCATAGTCATGACCTAAAGCCTGTATAAGAACATTAAAAGCTTATAAGTGACATAGTGTTTTGCAGGTTCAATCTGAATCCCCTTCCTAGCAGACTTACCACCTCCCATACTAAATACCAACAACAGTAACACTTTAATGCTGGGCACATTTTATGCATAGGTGAAAGAAAATAAAGAAATAAAGCCAAATTTTGAATTTATAATGCATATTTACAATTTTCTCTAAGCAGATTGAGTGTTTTATTGAAATTAGAATGATGGTGTTATCAAAGGCCATTAGTGCTGTAATGGATTGCAAATTGGTCCATGCAAGCATAGTTACTGAATGTACTAAATACAAGACAGGGACTGCTGTGGTATTCTGTGTAGTTGAAGTAACTGCACTTGTTTAACTATGTCGCTACATTAGGAATGAAAAGCTAAAATGTACCATAATGGATGGAATTATTTAACTTTGTTATTCATTAGCCAGGTATATCTAATAGATGCTAATCACTCTTTTAAGGCATGACCAAGAAGAACTGATCTGATTAACTGAATTGCTTCTGTTATGCATCAAGTGAGGGAAAACTAATGGAATCAGAACCAGATGATTTGTATTTATTTATTTTAATTCATTTAACATTGTTAACTGGGAAGTCCTGTTGAACCACAGGACATTTTCAAGGAATTGACTGCTACAGACTGCTATACTATAGCGTATCAGTACTCAATAATATAAAAAAATTCCATTAGATATATACAGCATACATGCTAGCAAGAACATATACATTTCTTTGAATAGCTTGAAAGTGAAAGTACAAACGATCTCATCCTAAAAAATTTTTTGAAAGGAATGACTGTTTCAAACATTGTACAATAACCTAATTTGTTCATAGTACAGGATGCTTTGCACCTCAGACAGCTACTCTTTGATGGTTTCCTATTGAAATGTTGGTATTTGAAATACCGAGTGCTGACATGCCAAAAAAAAAGCCCAAAAATATAAGAGAAGAGTGAATCTTGAACATTGCTCTTCTCCTTTAAACTTCTTTTTTGCACTCCTAAACTTATATTTACTAACTCTGAGACTGTCATACCTCAGAGAAAAGGGAATATTCTTACAAATGGCCATCTCAGACTTCTTAAATATAAGCCCATTTTATTCAGCCATTCAGTCTCTGTGTTTTGAGAGTTGCTGTAGTAAGTTCTGACATTTCAAATGATTACCTTATTGGACACTTGACACATGGTGAAGAATTTTGGAAAGTAAACTTGGAGGTGGCATAGCCATTGTCTTTGGTTAATTTGTTCCAGAAACAAGGGATGTAACTAGTAAATAGCCTCTTTCAGCAGTCAAAGTAGTCAGAGGGGTGACTAGATGTGAGGCTTCAGAGGGTCTTAGTCTCTATAGGGGTACATACCATGACAAAGGATAGAAAGGATGGGGACAATTAATTTAGAATAGTGAGAAGGAAAGACAAAGCTGATGAAAATAGCATGCTATAAAATGACATTCCACTTAAACATCTGAACAAGTTGTAGTGATATGTATCCCTAGGTCCCCAAATATGAACCTTGTTATTTGATTACATAGTGTTGAAAATTTTTTAATATCAGACAGACATAAAATACAGCTTCCAAAAGTAAGAAAGTAGATCAAGACAGCCCTTGCCATGGTTGCTTTCAAGAAGGAAGTAAGAAAAAACATTAGCTGGTAGAGAAGACCCAATTAAGTATGTTATATACTTCTATTGTTACTTGTTTTGTGTAGGTCAGATCCAAAAATCTGAGTTACTCGAAAAGTGTACTTGCCATATTGGAGCTTCAGATCTGGAATTGTTCTACAGGGTATAGAAATAACTCAGATGCATTAATTGTTGCCAAATAGCATGGTCTTAATTTTAGGTGTGTTAAGTATTAAAGAGATGGAATAGATTTCCTGAATAAAAGTAACTGGAAAGCCTTCTGCAGTTTGTTGACTGAGTGGGAGGTGCTACTGTCTGAACACAACTGGTCAATATTATCTGCATATTGAATGACAGGTAGGTTGCTGCAATGCTGCCACATATCATTAATAAATAATACAAGTAATGTCCAGTGGAGGACCCAGAACTGATGTGGATGGGAGAGCTATTGTCAGCCAAACATGAACCCTACTTGTTAGTCAGTTCTCCACATCCAAGGGAAAAAGAAAATGTAGTCCTCCTTTTCTCTTGATGCTGAGAGGTTCAAACACATTAATCTGACCACTAATTTTTACAAAAACAGTAAACTTATTCCACAAAATCAGCTATGAACAACAACTGTGGAGAATAAAGAATTTGTAATGTAGCTCAACAAGGAGGAAAGAAAAATGAGGTGTGTAATTCAGTAGGGAAAAGAGACACACATCTTAGGTTTAATGGACTTCATACATTATTTTTTCTTGTGTTCATAAATGGAATTAAGTTGAAAACTGATTTGTACCAAATCAGTACACAAAAAAATTATTGCATTAATAAAGTTATGAACATAAATACTGAGAGATGCTCTAAAGAATTAACTTTATTTGTAGTATAACAAAACAAAGTAGGAAAGTAAAGGGAAACATGGAATGCGAGAGGAAAAGAGTGCCCTAATAAAGCATAACACAACTCATATTTCTACACATATTCAATCCACTACACACATCTATGAACTGTAGACCCAAAGTCAGTGCACATCAAAGACATTGTTTTGGGCGTATAGACCCAAAGTCTTAGTAAACCAGAAACCAAAGTTTGTCATTTGTAAAATGCTGAATCAAAGTAACTGCAGACTTTGTGAGCTGTGAACCCAGTTATTTTGCACTTTAAGCCCAGTCACAACTCCATGTAGTCCTGGTCGATGCCCTCTCCTAATCAACATTGCAATTCATAATATTGGGTATTTCAGGTCTTCTTGGACGCACCCTACCAAATTCACGTACAATGTACTCAGTTGCTGTAATTCTGTCGTTGTATACATAACTCAATGCCAAACCAGTCAGGCTGTCTTCAGCCATAGTTGAAAATACATGTGTCTAGATAGGTCGAGATCTGCTGACTGCTCTTTCAAATTCACAGCATGTGATGGGGAATGTCCTACAGATCTTCAGAACTGTATTTATGTTTGGAATCAGACTTGGGTCACAGCTTTTTACAGAATCAATAATGTTGCCTGGAAGCATAAAAAAATGCCTCTACTTAACATGCCAAGTTGGCAGTTCTGTTCGCAAGTCATCAGGTTGTCGCAGGTCATCTCAGAAGAAGCTCAGGTCCAGTGATCTAATAAATAATTCAAAGCTTGTTTCCTGCCTTTCCTGTAACTAGTCTAGTCCAGATACAGCTTTGCTGTATCCAGGACAGTTTGTAAGCTTCTGAGCCCCACCAAGCCTTTCTGTGTTGGAGGGAAGCCTTCTAGCTTATCAGTGGGAGTCGTAAGCACTAGATAGCCTATCTACCACAAGAGGAGTGGTTTCTGGCCCAGAAAATGTAGTTAATTGGCCATTTGGGCAGATTTTACATCTCTTTCAACTTCCTAGTTTAAAAGCTTGCATTTGCACTTGTTTCCTGCCTTTCCTGTAAGTAGGCTAGTCTAGACACAGACTTGCTGTATCCAGGATGGTTTGTAAGCTTCTGAGCCCCCCAAGCCTTTCTGTGTTGGAGGGAAGCCTTCTAGCCTATCAGTGGAAGTGGTAAGCTCTAGGTAGCCTATCGACTACAAGAGGAGTGGTTTCTGGCCCAGAAATTGTAGTTCATTGGCCATTTGGGCAGTTTTTTTCCATCTCTTTCAACTTTCTGGTTTAAAAGCCCACATTTGCACATGTTTCCTGCCTTTCCTGTAACTAGTCTAGTCCAGATACAGATTTGCTGTATCCAGGACTGTATGTAAGCTTCTGAGCCCCCCAAGCCTTTCTGTGTTGGAGGGAAGCCTTCTAGCTAATCAGTGGGAGTGGTAAGCACTAGGTAGCCTATCAACCACAAGAGGAGTGGTTTCTGGCCTAGAAATTGTAGTTTATTGGCTGTTTGGCCAGTTTTTCCATCTCTTTCAACTTTCTAGTTTAAAAGCCCATTTTTGCACTTGTTTCCTGCCTTTCCTGTAACTAGGCTAGTCCAGATACAGATTTTCTGTATCCAGGACTGCATTTAAGCTTCTGAGCCCCCCCAAGCCTTTCTGTGTTGGAGGGAAGCCTTATAGCATATCATTGGTAGTGGTAAGCACTAGGTAGCCTATCTACCACAAGAGGAGTGGTTTCTGGCCCAGAAATTGTAGTTTATTGGCCATTTGGGCAGTTTTCCATCTCTTTCAACTTTCTAGTTTAAAAGCCTGTGTTTGCATTTGCTACCCACCTTTCTTGTAACTAGGCTAGTCCAGATACAGACTTGCTGTATTCAGGACTGTTTGTAAGCTTCTGAGCCCCCCAAGCCTTTCTGTGCTGAAGGGGAGCCTTCTAGCTTATCAGTGGGAGTGGTAATCACTAGGTAGCCTATCTACCACAAGAGGTGTTGTTTCTGGCCCAGAAATTGTAGTTCATTGGCCGTTTGGGCAGCTTTTTCCATATCTTTCAACTTTCTGGTTTAAAAGCCTGCATTTGCGCTTGTTTCCCACCTTTCCTGTAACTAGTCTAGTCCAGATACAGATTTGCTGTATCCAGGACAGTATGTAAGCTTCTGAGCTCCCCCCCCAAGCCATTCTGTATTGGCGGGAAGCCTTCTAGCTTACCAGTGGGAGTGGTAAGCACTAGGTAGCCTATCTACTACAAGAGGCGTGATTTCTGGCCCAGAAATTGTAGTTTATTGCCTGCTTGGGCAGTTTTTCCATATCCTTCAACTTTCTGTTTTAAAAGCCCACATTTGCGCTTGTTTCCCTCCTTTCCTGTAACCATACCTCTCAACCTGGAAACATCAAAAATCTGGACAAGACCCATGAAAAATAGGTAAAAATCTGCATGCGAATTAACATAAATTTGCATACATTATTATGCTGCCCCGCCCACTCCAGTGGTATTCTGGGATACACTCATTTACATGCAAAGTGAAGAACAGACAACCAAAATATGATCATGAAACACAAAATAAGAGCAATATTAGTATTTTATTTATATTAATTTTTGAACTTGTACAAATTTGCAAAACTAAAATACAATATTCTTTTAGAAAAATAACACTGAACAAGAACAATGACAATGACAATCACAAATTCACAATGACATTTGAACTTGTATAAAATAAAACCTAGACTAAAGTTCTCTTTATATAAATAAAAATAAAATGTATTCTGTCTTGTACACTATACAGCACTAACTAACTAGTCTACTACTTACTTAGTTACTGGCAGTCTGGCACTGCTATGCTAGCCTAGTACTACTGGTACTAGTACTAACTACACAGTGCACACTTTTAAAACAAACAAATTCTAACAACAAGTAGTGGCGCTGTACTGTGGTGATGTGTGGTGTGTAAAATTTTAATAAATCAAAATAAAATAAGAATAAAATCAACTTGTGCATATAATAAAACTTAAATAAATACAAAATGACAATTGACAAATGATGTTAACTAAGCTAAGTAAACACAAAGTTATCTCAGTCACAGACAGTCTAGCTCACACCCAGACACGTCACAGACTTAAAATGAAATACAAATAGCAGCAAGCAACCAATTCAAAATAAATAACCCCACAGCCAGCCACACAGAGTCACAGACTTAAAATGAAATAAAAATAGCAACCAAATTAAAAATAAATAAAATAACACACACTTAAAATGAAATAAAAATAGCAACCAAATAAATGACCCCACAGGCACATACTTAAAATTAAATAAATAGCAGCCAAATTAAAAATAAATTAACCACAGACTTAAAATGAAATAAAAATAGCAACCAAAATAACCAACCATTTTCTTTTTAAAATATAAAATACTTGAGTCAAGTCAAGTCACAAGTCACAGAGCAAAAGGAGGAAGCTTGGAAGCAATCCATGATCTGTGAGAGAGAGAGAGTGAGACTGTGTGACTCACTCATACAATCTTACAACACGATGGATTAATTTACTTCCTCTTGCTCTACTTCACCTTCTGCACTGATGGTCTCGGGGCCTGTCTGTGGCCCTTCTGGGTCTGTTTGTGCTGCATTGTGCTGGGTCTGGAGGGCATGTTCTCTATTGTATGCTAGAGTTGCCCTTTTTGCTGCTTGTAGAATGTGTGGTGGGACTTCCACAGAAAAAAAGTCACTGTCCTCATTCATTTTGATTGCTAGCAATGAGTTAAGTGTTTTAGCATGTAATGACTGCCTCAGCTCTGTTTTAACTTTTCTCACCATGCTGAATGCTCGCTCAGGTTCACTGTTCGAATGTGGCAAACAAAGCAGAGTTAAAATGAGCTGCTTAAAAAGAGATATTCGTTTTGCTTCAGGGCTTTGTAGGACTGTTGACCAGTACCTGAGGAAACATTTATCTGTTTCAGATTTCTGGCTATGCTGTTGCTGTGGCAGCTTGATGTTAACAACTTGATATATGCCAAGCTCAGTCTTAAGTTGAGAATGCTCTTCCCATGACTTGCAAAGTCCTACACGAGTTGCAATGTCCGTTATAACTTCAATGTCCAGATCTAATTTCATAGAAGGGTCCAATACACTGACAATATTTTTCAGTACAGCATCACCAACAGGCAAATGTTTTTTCATTTTCAGGAGGATTGCAACATAAAATGCTTTTACTTGTTTATAGAAGTTGTGCTCACTTACAGTATCAAATATGTCATCACTATTGTCATGCAGATATTTTTCAACATCAGCTCCAACATGAAGGCGTTGCTGCTGCAAAATATTGTTATCATCCTCAAAAAAAGAATTGCTGGTAGTACTGATATTATCTAGAAATTGTACAGCAGCATGTGGCTTAAATAACCTGGTTGCATACACCTGAAGAAGATGTGTGATATCAACGTACAGAGTTAAAAGTTGACTACTTCTGGCCTGCAATTGCACATTGAAATTAAGGAGAGACTCCATAGCATACTTCAGGAAAAGGAATATCAGTTTTACCTGATGACTATTCAGCCATTCTGTTATGAGGTCTATTCTGTGTGACCGGGGCTCAACCGATTGGAAGTATGATAAAAGTGCAAGCCACAGGTCCAGTATTCGCTTTATAGCTTTGTGAAGACTCAGCCAATGAGTGGGGGTATGTCGGATAAGTACAAGTGGCTCAATGTCAACAAACAATGCAAATTCGTTTAGCTTCTGTTGCCTCTGTACACTATGTGAAAAGTGATTATAAATGTCGGATATTAACTCTTCTACATGTGATTTCATTGCTTTCAAACCTGATTTGATGCAAAGGTCTGCTATATGGCACAGGCAACCCATACTGAAGAGATCAGGATTGATAGTCTTTAATCGTGACAGTACAGAATTGTATTTACCAACCATGACTGCAGCATTATCTGAGGAGTATGCAGCCATATTATTTACTGGAATACTGAATCTGTGAAGAGTTTCCATAAGGCAGTTGTATATCGCTTCACCTGTACCTACCACACAGTTGGGCATGTCTAAGAACCAAACAACATTTCTACCCTTTGCTTGGTCAAAAAATCCAACTAGAATCACAAGGAGTTTATTATCCCCCATATCAGTGCTCTGATCTAAATAAATGCAATAAGGCTGCTTCCGACAAACTGCTGCTGCATCTTCCTGATATTTTGGACCCAGGACATCACGTGTAATGCATGCAGACTTAGTCGCCCCACAGCTAACCTTCTTCAAAACTTCATGATCACTGTAGTGTTTTTTCATGTGTTTCAGCAGATGATCTGCAGCACTAAAGGGCAGGTTGTGTTCTGCAAGTTGAAAATGAAATCCACTTCAGCGCTTATTACTTTCTGAGCTATACTTGCCTGTCGGGCTTGGGTGGCAAACATATCTGTCACTTTCCTTCCAGATGCCTGCTTTGCATTTATCTTGTGCTTCTCTGTCTCCATGTGCCTGTGTAGATCATGGCGTCCTCCATGGCCAATACTAATGTTGCAGTGACACACTTTGCAGAATGCATACCCTTGCCCAACCTTGCTCTCACTTAGCCAATCAAATGACATCTTCCAAGCTGCTTGGAATGAAGACAGTCTTCTTTTTTTATCAACATGACCTGTTAAATAAGCACAAAAAACTCCTGTAAGTAAGCATGAAGATGAAGACATTGATTATCTCACATATTTTACTACTACTACTACTAGTAAAGAAATATGACAGAGAGAGACTGAGAACACCCAATACCTTTTCCATCTTTAGGTGTCTCTGCTTCTGGTTGCTCATGGGTGATGATGATTACTGGGTCCTCCTCACTTGCACTGCTTGTGGATGGTAGAGCTACTGGTACAGCTTGAAATGAAGAAGACATTCTTTTTTCCTGGACCTGAGTCACCACCTGACCTACTTGTAAAATGAAAAAAAAAACTACTTAACCTCCCCAAGTATGACAGAAATTATGCTGAAAGTAAACCACATTATATTACTAACACAGAGATATTTTTATTTATTTTACATTTACTGACCGGTCCGGGATAGATTGTCCGACTAAGCTGGAAGTCAAATCACCCATTTTCAGCATAGCCGAGGCCTGCCGGCGCCGGGAGAAAAGCTCCACATTCCATAAACATTACAATAAGATTAACCATTTAAAGAAATAGAAAATATTTACATTATAGGTCAATAAACATAGCTGTGTAACTAAATAATCATAGTAATACAATTTTAACAATTGTAAAAAGAAAAAAATTCTCAATTAATACTATTACTGTTTTATGAGTAAAGGAGAGGGAATAGATGAATATTTTTAATAGAAGTATTAGAAGGTAACAACTGTTCATGATAAAAAGAAAGGACATGCCATTGCCATGCCAGCTAGCTAGCTACAACTCAAGAGAGGTTTGAGGTATTAGAAGAAGGCTTGGCTATTACTGAGAAGAGAACAGGTCTTACCTTTTTCACCTTCAGCCATCTCTGCATGCCCAAGTTGACCCTTGGACTCCTTAATGGGGGTCACACTGATTCTGGGGGTCTTTTTGCTTCTTGAGCCAAGTTGGGCAGATGCAGCTGCATCAGGACTACTGTTTTGTGAAGTCCTGTAAAATCCAAACATGCCATCATGCAGCAATCAGTCAGTGTAAGACAAACAAACATGAAACAGTTTAGGTGAGTCAGCTGGCTTGGGACTGGAGGTAGGGTGATTAAGAAAAATGATGCTTTGGCCATCTATACCTCTCAACTGTACAGATTTTCACAGAATGTGCAGATTTTTTGCCATATGTTTTGCTCCTTGGTTTTTGACCCTCATAAAATGCGTGTTTTTTGCTGGCAAATGACTAAAGGTTGGATTGGAGTCACTAAATAATGACATTCATTGAGTTACAGACTTCATATCATTCGGAAAATGCATGCTGTTGCTGCTAATACAAAACCTATCATTCTAGCAATGTTCCAAGCTTATAAAAGCAATATGTCATGGTGGTGGGAGTGTGGGACACAATGTTTTACACAGAAACCTGACTTAGGCTTACAGAGAAGCACAGATATGCAAACAAACACAGCAAACATACATGCACCATATTCATCATCACCATTCACCAGCTGTTCTACTTTAACTATATAATGTCTTATATCTACAGTACAGACTCTGTACACACTGCAGAAACTGGCCCATGTGAAAGTGTTAGTGTAAGTACTTTGTAAAAAGCAGAACACAGTTACTCAACAGTGTGCACAGAATCCAAAATTAACCCGAAACTGTGAATTATGTGCATTCATTTCTGAATACATATTATGGACAACAGCCGGCTGCAGCAGCAGCACACATTCAGGACAACCTACCCAGTTAGCAAAATAGAATACAGAAAGTAGCTAGTGAATGTCTGACTGACTGCTGCTTTTCAGATCTGTAGCAAACATGCACAAATGTGTATAATATATAACAACATTATATGACTAACACAGAGATATTTTTATTTATTTTACATTTACTGACCAGTCCGGGATAGATTGTCCAACTGTAAGACAAGAGGCTTGTGTTGGCAAACCTGAAGAACACATCTGTAAAAAAGCCTCTTCCCAGTTTGCTCCCATATGCTGGCTTGCCAGGCCTATATGGGATCTGTACTGGTGGTGCCCTTCATGACAGGTATTATTAATACTTGACCTGCCTGCATTATATATATATATATATATATATATATATATATATATATATATATATATATATATATATATTTTTTTTTTTTATATAAATACAGCAAATGTCCAAGTCTGTAACATTTTACTTAGGAGAACATTACACAACTAATGTTATTTAGATATGCATATGACTAGAGTATAAAAAATCCTTAATACCATTAAGTTTTCGGTGAAATAATAAAAACAATAAAAATATTTAAATCCCACAGGAACAGGATCCATCCATCCATGAATTAATGAAGCAGGTCTTTGTCCTCATTTCTGTCTCAAAATGCAATTACATGTCACATCTCACATTGCATTTTATCAAAATTATTCACAGGCTCAGCACAGCAGCTACAAAACACCCTTACGCAGCAGAACAGGTAACAATGACAAAAGGGAGGTCTGGTGACACTACTACACGATGGACCAGGAGGAGAGGGACCACTATGCACTCATCCATTCCACTCCATAAACAAGAATCCACAATATTCTGTTTATTAGGACACAAGAGTGTTTCTTGGCAAACAAACTGCTCGTTTACATGAAGCATGTCTGCAGAAAAAGTGATGTACAATTTGCCACTTTCCATATATATAACTGTAGTACTGTACTATATATTACTGCAATCGTGTAATAATCCCATTCCCATTTACAAAATGTCACTGGCAACTTGCAAGACAAATGCATATCATATTGTATACCACACACTGCACAGTACAGTGCACACACTTACTTGTCCTGCTTTGTTGTTCTGCTGATTTATAAAGCCTATTTTTTCTTAACACAGTAAACATGTTGTGTTTTATGGTTTCAGGAGACTACAGTCTGTTCTACATACTGCCCACAATGGCTGCTATTAATACATGAGTAAGCAAAATAAAGTAAGCACACCCACACCCACCTCCGGCTCCACTATGAATAAAAATTAACAAAACTTGTTATTGTTCATGCTTTTATCTCATTGTCAGGCACAGGCGGGCCGGGGGGCACGGGCACTTCAAAGATTTCTTCAAGCAAATCACATCTTAAATATTCATTTCCCTTACAGTAGAATAGGCATAATAAAATCAAATAAAAACAGCTTTAGCACATCATCAATGACATTACCATAGCAACCAGCAGCAATAAATGCATAAAAAACTCCAGAATAACAGAGTGCACTGTGCACTTTTAAAATCGCTTCGACAATCAACATTAACAACATGCTCAATTGCTCATTCACATTCAAGCTTAGTCAGTGTCACTTTCTCAATGCAAGTCTAGCATAACACGATACATGAACATGATCTAATCTTAAATCTAAACACAAAACACTTAAATACTAAGTAAGGAGCTCCAATTACAAAAGACAGAATTAATGGTTGAGCAAATCTGTTAAAAATATAATTCTTTGATTTATGACCATCTCCCCCTGATTATAAAGCTTCAGTTCAGATACATAACACCAACCAGCCAGAAAATACAAAGCAATAAATGCATAGGTGGATTAGGTGTGTGTATGTGTCTGTGACTGTGTGAGACTATGAACTATGATGATGAATACGTCTATGGCCTATGCTCAATTACAAACGAACTGTAAGCAACACATAAAAGACAAAGTAAATGGGTTCATGTCATGAGGTGGGAGGATAGGCTAGCTGGTTTGGTTTATATCTGCTGCTCCTGTTTAGGTGCAATAAATGTTTTTTCCCTGATATTACTATTGCCTTGAATTGTATGTAATGTAATTGCTTGTATAACTCATTCATGTTTTACTGTCTTATATCGTAGCTAAGCAGGAGACATCTAAACAAATACACAAATACATGAATAAATAAACAAGAAGGAATTTATAATCCAGCTTGCAGCACAGATTACAGAAAAGCCTATAACATGCATGCAAAAACCAAACCATGGACAGTCACATCATGCTTAGTTTGGTTTCTACGATGTAGCACATTGTCTACTCTGGTCAGATAATCATACGACAGACGAAACAATGAAACTTGTTTTGTTTAGGCAGCAGCTTCATAATCATATCCACTTCCAGCGGTTACATCATGTGTGTAAACCAAAACAATACATCTACAACCACAGCCAGTCAGCCACACAAAATATCCATCTCCCTAGTCCCTCTCCTGTCCTGACTCCTTCAGTTCATACCTCTATACAGATTTTCACAGAATGTCCAGACTTTTTACTGATATTTTTTGTCTCACTCTGTTCCTCATAAAATTTGTGGTTTTCTGGCAGAATTACTGAAGATTGAAAGTCAGTATTCAGTCAATAAATAATACTAAACAATGACAGGCATTGCAGTTTCAGACTTTATATCCTTCAGAAAAACATATAATAATGCAAATCCTGTTATTCTACTAACTTTCTAAGTTTATAGGAGCAATATTTAAATTATGTCCTTATTTTTTGGCCTTCTTTGTCCTGTGACTCCCATCCTCCCATTTTTTCTGGCTTTGTCCATATTTCTTGCACTGAAAGTTTGACTTGACATTGCCTACCCAAGGGGTACCCTAACCCAAGCCAAGTTGGCCAACCCATCAGTGCTGCTCTCTGCAGGCTGCAACTATATCCCTTCCAACCAAGTTCCCCCCTACTTCAAGCTCCCACAGTCCCACTCCGTCTGTGTCACTGTCATCCGACTAATCATCAACACCATCACCTCTACTTTACTTTACTTTGCACTGTCTCTCCAGACACCAACACAACAACAATTCTCTGAAGAGATACGTAACATAACAACATAACTTCAAATTCAGTCTCATTCAGTAAATCCTTCTGAGGTATAAAACAAACATATCAGACAGACTGACACACAGACTAGTCTACTCTACTACTAACTTCATACTTCACTGAGTTAGTTTAGTTGTTATGAATGATGACTGAAAACTACTCAAAAAAAAAAACATACATAAAACAATATTTTATTTCTTATCTTTTTTCCTTACCTGCTGTTGCTGGAGGAGCCAGGGGAAGAAACAGCAGCTGCAGCAGAAGAAATAATTTTTTTCATGATGATGAGATGAGTTTGTTGACTTGATGAGAGATGAAGAAAGAAAGATGATGATGATGATGACTAGAAGACTCTCTCCGACTCAGTTTCTGACTTGGACCGGGTCTCACTGTCACAGACACCAGGAATCCTACAGTAAACCAACCAGGAAGAGTAAGACCAGGAGGATAATTAACTTACCCCCTCACCCACCACCACCACCAACACAACTTCAATAGCCAAAAATGCCAACTGCTGCTAGTAATATGTATGCTGCAGTTTGCTGCTGTTGTTGTGTTGTAATTAAGCCAAGTTAAGCAAACAAGCAACAAAAATAATTATTTTAAATAAAATAAAAAAAACAACTCTCTTAGTTCTCAGATTCTCTCTGCTAGTGCTAGCCTGCCCTAAAAACTGTTAGCTGCACTGACCCACGCACCTGCTTGAAATCTCTAGTGCTGCTGGACTGTCAAACTTCAAAGTCTGTCACTGGTGCGCTTGTTAAATCAATCAAATGCTCTAAGCCAGCCCAGGCTTCTCTTTTCTTCAGTAACTTCCGTGTAACTTGTTGTTCTTCTGTATTTGTCTGTCAAGTCTTGCCAGACTGCCTCTGTCTCTTTATAGAGCTACACAGGCATGATCAGCACATGCACTGCTGCTGGGGCTGGTCTGCTGCTGTTAAAATGTATTGCATTTTTGACTTCTTTATTTACATTTTAGCATCAGTAGTGTAGTGTACGTGGGGCTCGTGACTACTTCACTTGTCTCCTCGAGTCCTCTTCTTCACTCAAGCAAGAAGACAGATGTACTAAATGATGACAGCGTCAAGAAAATAAAATAAAAATAAAGAAAAGAATTAACACCTGACTGTGCTGTGACCTCAGGGCAGGCTCCTCTACTCGCATGCACGCTGTCTGTGCCTGGCAGCCAGCCTGCAAGTCTGCAACCTGCTGTGCTGTAAGCCTGTAAAACGTTTAACAACAAGAGAGGTCGAGTCAAGAGTGTGTGTAAGATTTATCAGTAAATTGATCAGTGTAACTGTGTAAGTTATTTTACCTTTGTAAATGTGTAACCCTGCCCAGATAGGCACCACCAGACCAGGCAGGCTGCAGGCACGCACATCCACATGTCATTGCCCCCCCCCCTGACCGTTACGATTCACGGGCAGCACGTAGAGCACATCAGTCTCACACACACAGAGTCAGACTTGTAGTTTCTGCAATCTGCAGGATATTTCGGGACTCGGTAGCTGTTTGAGAGGAGGGACTGGCCTGGCCTGGGTGGGTAATGTATAGTAAAATAGTGCCCACTGCCCAACTAGTCAAGCATGCTCATCACATGCCACTATTTTCTTATGCAAGGGCACAAATAATACAAAAACATTAATTTCTTTAAGTCTAACCATTTGCGTAAAACTTACATACAAAACAGCTAGACTACTCACTCATATATCTGTAAAAATTGTAAATGCTTAACAACAATTCAATACACATCAGAGTACATATGTGAACTTGTGAAGTGTTATTGTGAATGTGAACTACTCCGGAGGGAGTCCGGCACTTAGAGTCACTGAATCAGATGTTCTTCTTCTCCGTGAGACAGACCGGGTCTGTGACTGACATGTGTGCGAGGCGTGCGAGCGAGGTGAGCAATATTAGCACTCTCAGCACACAGCAGTCAGTCACTCATCAGCACACTGATGTCGATGAACTTGTTGTTGGCGAGTGGCGACAAATTAATGATGGTGTGCGTGGACTGTGGAAGTTACTGAGAGAGAGTCAGTTAGTTCTCTTTATCTTCTTGACTTGGTTGGGGTCGGGGAGGAGTGCCACTGGAGTGGGGGGGAGTCGGGGACTCACTCGGGGGTCGGGGACAGGGCTGGGGTGTCAGAGTACATATGTGAACTTGTGAAGTGTGATTGTGTGAATGTGAACTACTCTGGAGGGAGTACGGCACTTAGAGTCACTGAATCAGACATTCTTCTTCTCCGTGAGACAGACTGGGTCAGTGACTGACATGTGTGCGAGGCATGCGAGCGAGGTGAGCAGTATTAGCACTCTCACACACAACAGTCAGTCATTCGTCAGCACACTGATGTCAATGAACTTGTTGTTGGCAAGTGGCGACTGGCGACAAATCAATGATGGTGTGCGTGGACTGTGGAAGTTACTGAGAGAGAGTCAGTTAGTTCTCTTTATCTTCTTGACTTGGTTGGGGTCGGGGAGGAGTGCCACTGGAGTGGGGGGGGGAGTTGGGGACTCACTCGGGGGTCGGGGACCGGGTTGGGGTGTGTAGACTACTATAGTGACAGAGAACAGAATGAGACTGAGACAGACAGTCAGTGACTGCCTGGCATGGGCGGGCCGGGCACTCATATATATTTATAAATAAATTATACATTTATTTTTGTGTGTTGTGATGATTTCTTGTGATGATGATTGATGAAGGTATTGTGTGATTGTTTGTAGTAACACTAACAACAGCAAGAGACTTCACTTGAATGAAGCATTGAAGATTGAAGCCGCTACGCTAGGCGCTAGCCTAGCATGCATACATGCATATCATAGCAACCACAACGTCCACAGCAGCCTTACTTCCTGAATCCACAGTCTTCTTCTACTCTGAAACCCGATAGGCTGGCAGCCTGCTCACGTGACTGACGTCATCGTGCACACCCCCGCGCGATGACGTCAGACTAAAAAAAACGGAAAATAAAAAAATAAAAGAAAAAAGCCTGGAAAGTCGGAAATTAAGGGTGCCACTTGGGAATTGTGGCACCCCTTTATTCTAACCCCAAAACTCGGTAAAAACCAAGGAATTTGGGATGGTTGGGAGGTATGCCTGTAACTAGTCTAGTCCAGATACAGATATGCTGTATCCAGGACTGTTTGCAAGCTTCTAAGCAGTGCCAAAAAGTCTGCTTTTCAGTTTTTCCCTTAGATCTGCTAGTTCTCTCCTCTCCTGCACTTTTACTAGCTTATTAGTCTAGGACTTTACCAGACTTCTTGTAGCAATTATTGTAGCACACAAAAGTGCTACCAGCACTAAATGTTTTACAAGGAAACAGCTCTAGTACTTATTAATACCCACCCTCCAGGCATGTCTAAAGGTCAGTTCCCTGTGCTTTCTCCTATTAACCTGGTGAACTTTGGCATCCTGAGACAATGTAGCAACTCTCTCATGTACACTGACAACCCTCTCCTCTTACATCCCAACACTCAGACTTGCGAGAGATGCACTTATATATCCAAATTGGAAGCCATGCACTCTCCAGCCAAGACCGAGATAGTTGGTCAAGAGGAGAAGGTCAACACTGGCACCACACCATGTGGAATACATAGCCCTCCAGAATACACACCAGCACTGCCTTCACATAAAAACACAAACCACACACCCACCTTCACGGAGGCTCTCAATAAAAATCTACCCAAACAGCAGAGACCACCAAGGCAGAAATGCACTCGACTACCACAACACAACACTAATCATGAGACACATAACTCTCCTAAACAGTGTGTCACTCAACCAAAGTCCCTAAGGTGAAAGAGCATGCAGAACATACCAGTCACAGGTGACTCGATAGTGAGGCACACTAATATCCCAATCACTAGGTTGAATAAGGAGAAAGTAACAGTCAGTTGCCTGTCAGGTGCCATGATCTGCTACATAACGCACACACTCAGGTCCCTCAACAACAGGTACAAATATGGCTCTATCATTGTACATGTGGGTGTGAATGGCCTGAGATGTACCTCCCTTGACTACATGAAAGGAAACATGGAGGAGCTCTTGGATTATGTAGCCCAGGTGGGTAAGACCCTAGCTCTGAGCAGCCTCCTACCATCACCCATAATGATACCACAGTACAAGCAGAAAATGATTGATTTCAACAACTGGTTAAGTTTCTGGTGTCATTCTAAGAGGATCCAGTATCTGTCTGCTGGGATGACATGACTGACAGACCTCAATGCTTTGACAGAGATGGCCTGCATCTGTCACCCCTGGGCTTCCGGATACTGGCCAAGGCTCTTGCCACTCCTATAGTGCCTTTTATTAGGTGATGTTCCAAAGACCAAATTACCACCGCTACAAACAAATGTAATTGAGGGTCATGCTGCTCAACGCTAAAAGTCTAAATCTCAACATGTACTCACTCGAAGCAGTCTTTAAAATAGAGGACATCGACATTTGTGCTGTAACAGAGACCTGGTTCAAGGCAGCAGAAAGCACCCCTGCACTACCAGGCTATAACTCAATCCACACCTTTCAGCTGCAGAAGTTGGACTGAAGCTCCAAAGGCGGTGGTGTTTCCATATTCATAAAGGATGCGCACGCCTCCAGACTGGTAGCCCAACATAACGCATCAGAGATACCTCAGGTGGAGCTAACATTGGGTAAGACAGCGATTCACGTCGTAGCCTGCTATAGGTCCCCAACCATGTCCCAAGACTCACACTCCACGTTTCTAAGCACCCTGGAGAATATTAGAGTCCAGCCTAACACTCTTATACTGGGCGACTTCAACTACTCCTCCATTAACTGGGAAAACTACTCATGTACCAATACACTTGCCCAATGTTTCCTGGAATTCATTAATTCCAATGCCCTGGACCAGCTCAATCTTACCCCCACTAGAGGTAGCAACATCCTTGACCTGATCATTACTAACATAGGCGACCATTGCTCTACACTATTAGTCAACTCCTCCCTGGTTAGATCCGACCACAAACTAATCACCTTGGAAATCCACATCCCTCCCTCCAGCTCTGAAAAGGTAATCACCATGAAAAATTTCTCCAAAGCTAACTTTGGGCTCCTAAAAACAGAGGTGGCTACCCTAGTGCCATGAAATTAGCCACCTCTTTTTACAAAAAAGCATAGTAAATCAAATGAAAGCAGGCAGTAGGAATGGAAAAAGAGGGCGTTTCTTGCTGAGTGATGTCATTGCAATGTCACAAAATGGGCGGAATGTGGGTGGGAGAGGGATGGGATGGACGAGGTTACTGATGACGCGAGGAGTGTGGCTTTACTCCGTTTTTAGCCACGATGAAAGGTGGCAACCCTAGATGGCACCCATGTAAATGGAGAATAGTTGCATGACCGCTGAATCATTCCCCAATGCACTGTATGAACACGTACACAAATACATGGATCTCGCCATACCCAATAGAACCAAGACGCTCTCCAAAAAAAAGGAAGTGAATCTGCTGGTCCCCTGCCATAAACAAACTCTACAACAGAAGGAGGAAAATTATGCGGAATAAGGTGAAGTCCCAAGACTGGAAAAACTCCCTTATCAGCCTCAACAAAAAGTTGAGATCCCTCATCAAATCTTCTAAAACTAGCTGTGAAAACAGAATTGCAGCAGATAGTAAAGACAACTACAAGGCCTTCTACAGTTATGTAAAGAATCTCCACGCAGTACCCAGATTTGCTCTGAGCTATTGCACAATGGTACCTCCTATACCAAGCCAACAGATATTGCCAATATACTGGCCGACAGATTCAGTGCCAACTTTACCCCTCTCTCCCCCACCAAAGGACCAGTCACAATACCAGTAGATTACCAGGCACCCAGTATTACTGCTGTACAGATTAAAACAGCACTGTCCAAGGCCAAGAATACAGCTTATATGAGACATGACAATATCCCTTGGCTGTGTTCTACATGAATTACAGAGTGAATTAGCACCTCACCTGTGTACCCTGTTCAAGCACAGCCTTACCTCAGGCTTTGTCCCTACCGAATGGCACACTGCTACAGTCATCCCTCTCCACAAAGGAGGAGTGACTACAGACCTTGGGTACTATCGCCCCATTAGCCTGATGAGTCTGATATGCAATGCTATGGAACGCATCATCTTGGACCTAATAAACAAGGATATAGGGAATCTCCAAACTCTGGATCCCACACAGTTTGGTTTAGTGAAGGGTAGATCATGCCTGCTCAACATGGTCAACTTCTTTGAGTTAGTCACCAGAGCTGTGGATGATGGCAAGGTGGTTTATACAGCCTCCCTTGACCTGGCCAAAGCCTTTGATACAATTCCTCACTCAGGAATCATAGAAAAACTCAGTAAGCTAGGCATCAACCCCTATATCAATAAGTGGGTTGCAAATTGGTTCACAGAATCCACATTGTGAAAGTAGCTGACTCCAAGTCAGACTGCTGACCAGTCATGAGTGGAGTCCCACAGGGTTTGGTCCTGGGTCCACTGCTGTTTGGTATCTACTTCTCTGAAGTCCAGGCCAACATGAAGGGACTCTGGCTGACAAAGTTCGCAGACGATTGCAAGTTGGGAGCTATTATTAACTCCCCAAATGATGTTGATATCCTACAGAAAGGCCTCACTGAGACCACCGACTGGTGTCAGAAACATGGCCTTAAGCTCAATGCCAATAAAATGTGTCGTCATCCCCTTTGGGAAAAACCTGGTTCCCAGTAAACTACCACAACCAATGGTAGTTTACTGAACACAACAGGCCTTATAAGAGATCTGGGAACACAGGTTGACAGCAACCTCTCTTTTGACCACCACATTGCCACTGTGGTCAGAAAGTCCTTCTTTGTGGCACATCTCATTACTAAGGGTTTTGCATCCAGAAAGAAAGAGGTCATTGTCTCCCTCTACTCTTCCTTCATAGGCCAATCATTGAGTACAATGCCCCATTTGGTGTGTACCTCACTAGACACCTGCAATAACTGGAGAGGCCACAAAAGTACCTCACAAAGAGGATCCTACACCTTAAACACTTGTCCTATATGGACAGACACAAAAAACTCCAATTATTATCTGTCTCATATCGCCTACTTAGAGGTGATCTCTCCTTGACTTACAAAGCCATGTCTGACCCAGCCCAGTTAGAAATGCTACATCTAAAGAAATTCCAATCCCTCCATACCACACTCTCCAGAGACCTCAACCTCATTACCACAATTAACAGAACAACCTGGAGGGACAGGTACATAACCCAAAGACTGCCCATGCTATGGAATAGACTTCCCATACATGTCAAACAGAGCACCTCACTTGCCCTCTTGAAGAGAAATCTTGATGAGTGGATGAGAAATAGAAAATTCACCGTGGGGATTACTCCAGTGGCTCTACTCGACAGAGGCACTGGGAACTAAGGTCGGGTGGCAAGTTGCCAGGGTAATCCTATAGGCTAGGCTTGAAAAGGCTCCAGGGCTATTAGCCTAGTACACACCTATGAACCTATTATTAAAGTTATGCTACTGCTGCATCTTTATTTTTGGGATGAGCTATAAGGCAAGTGCAGGTCTCTGACACAGCTGGGAAATCCTGTCATCAATTTTTGAAATTAGATGGTCTACAAAAGGAATGGTGACAGCCTTGCAGAAGTACTCTTCAGGGTTCTCTGCTAGTACATTACTTCTGTGTGTCTGCCTTGTTGTTTTTCTTCTGGGTTTATTTGGCAGGACTCCTGTTTTTGATGCAGTTGCCGTGGTTTCCTTGCACTATATGGAATGATGCTCTTCAATATTTTCTCGCACGTCTTTCAGGGCAACTCATGAGAAGTTAACATAATTCATGGCCTTTATCATATCCAGGGCTGATCCTTGCAGTGCATGTACAGAAGTACTCAAGACTTGCAAATAATGAAGGCATTTTGCTGTGATAACAAGACATGCAATGAATTCAAAACTTGTGGTGTTCTTCACTATGCCATTTGCTTGTGCAGTGTCTTGACATTGATTAGATTGCTGAGCAACTTGTTCTAAGGCACAGACAGCTGCTTTGTGCAAAAAATAAAGACTTCAAAGGCGTCATGTCATTCAGTGGTGTGGCAGAAACTCTGTACTTTAACTTTGCCGACATCACAGTATGCAGTCTCTTCTTTTAGTATAGCTTCTCTCTTCGGGGAGTATTCAGAGAATCGTACAGTCTCAATTGCTGCTCCCATCATATTCTGAATGAGCTGATTCTCACAGGATGCTATTATGCATTTGTTCAGCTGATGGGATCCACACTAAAACCACAATGCCTTTGGGTACTGTGTTTCAGTCCTTGGTCCTGCACCTTAATGTTTCCCACTGTTATTGCCAGCCCTAACAGAATACTGGCTCCTCATCTTACATGGATCCAGAGTCAGTCTTTCAAGCTGTAGCAAGATTTCTCTGCAAATTCTCTGACCTGTAGTGTCACTGCTAATGTCAATGTATGTAACAAAATCTTCATGCATGATGAAGTTCCCATTCACAAAATGAAGACAAAAACTAGCAGCTCTTTATAGCTTATGTGACGGACTTTATCCACCATTACACTTTACCATCCACCAGCTGTACTGTTGTCTGCAATAATTTCCTTTTGAATCATGTGTCCAATGACAGAAATTATTTCATTCTGGACAGTCTTGGATCTGTAGGTAGCATTTTTTTTGAAGAATTAAAGTGCTGCTTCAGGATGTCATCACCACTATCTAGGAGGAACTCTAGCAAAGCTTGAACGTTTCCACATTTTGCTGTTTTATATTTAAGTATCTGGCATAATCCATATGTCCTCAAAGGTGATTATCTTGTGTCCCACACAAAACTATGCTTTTTGTGATAGAATTTAAAATGATAAGATTCTTCCTCCTCCTTTCTTCTAGTCCTTTATTGCACGTGACAACAATACTTTCATCTCCACGTAGCAGAACTCTCTTGAAATTGTCTGCTCTGATAGCACAGGAAGCATGAATTTCATGGCCTGCTGCACCATTCTTAGGATTGGTACCTTGAAGTTTATTAAAAAGTGTGCATCAAAAGCAAGTATTGCCTTTTTCCATTGCTTGCATACAGTTGTTGCAAGTGCACCACTTTTTTGGTTTGCAGTAGCAGTGTCAAACAGAACACAAGGCAAGCAGAATGCTGTATCAAGTGAGGCACTGTCCAGGGTAAGTATCAATCCATAATGCTGAAAGTAACATTTTTGTTTAGCAAACATGGTTGCCGGCAACATTTCAGAGCTATTGCTGGAATAGTCAGCCATCAGTAATATAAGTTTTCCTTGAGCTGTCACCTTGATGTTTACATAACTTGCAATGTCATACTAACAAATCATAGGTATATATGTATATACAAGGATGCTGTTTGATGGCTTGTCAGTTTGTGAGCTTTGCACATCAGTAGCTGTATAGAGATAATTGCTTCTTGTTGCTTACCCTCAACTATTTTTTCCGAAAAGCATCTGACAGAATCAAAATATGTAAGTTATGCACAATGTGTACACTGTTCTTTCTGTGCAACTTTATCCCTTAAAGTAGCTACAGTCCCCTTTAGCCTGCAGGCAGCAGTGTAAAGCATCCCAGAAAAGGGTTGTATCAGCAGCATTTACTGTACTGTTCAAGACCAAGCATCCGTAATCTAAGCTGTACCATCACTAAGTTAATGTACACTTTAATGTATAACATTTAAGACAACATTTCTATCTGCTGTTGTAAATGCATGCTAAGTTTATTACCCTACCATTACTATACCAGAAGAATGTAGTCCCCCTGAAATCACAGACACTCAGGTTAAAACAGCCCTCTCCAAAGCCAAAAACGCAGCATCAATGGGACCGGACGGTGTCCCAGGCTGTGCTCTACATGAGCTCAAAGATGAACTAACCCCTCACCTAAACACACTGTTTAAACTCAGCCTCTCCACAGGCTACGTGCCCACAGAGTGGCACAGAGCAATGGTTATTCCACTCCACAAAGGTGGAGCCACAACGGACCCCAGGAACTATCACCCTATAAGCCTGACTAGCTTGGTCTGCAAAGCTGTGGAGCGCATCATCATGGATCTCATTAACAGAGACATTGGAAACCTCCAAACATGGACCCTACCCAGTTCGGCTTTGTTAAGGGCAGATCATGCCTCCTAAACCTGGTGGACTTCTTTGAGACAGTTACCAAGGCTATAGACGAAGGAAAGGTGGTCCACACAGTCTACCTAGACCTTGCAAAGGCCTTCGACACCATTCCCCACTCAGGTATTATAGACAAGCTCATCAGCCTGAACATAAGCCCCTATGTCACGTGATGGGTTGCCATCTGGCTCATGGACAGAACCCACATGGTAAGAGTTGCGGGAGCTAGGTCTGACTCTAAACCGGTTACAAGTGGCGTTCCCCAGGGCTCAGTCCTAGGACCCCTCCTGTTCAGCATACACTTCTCAGATGTACAGGCAAGCACAGGAGGACTATGGCTGACCAAGTTCACAGATGACTGCAAACTAGGGGCTATAACTGACTCTCCGGCTGACACAGACATCCTCCAAAAGGGTCTTACTGAGACAGATTCCTGGTGTCAAAACCATGGCCTCAAGCTAAATGCCAAAAAGTGCATAGTCATCCCCTTTGGAAAAAACAAAGTACCCACAAACTACCACATAGGTGGTAGCCCCCTAAATACGGAAGACGTAATAAGGGATCTGGGGACCCAAGTAGATAGAAACCTCTCCTTTGATAATCACATTGCCAAAGTGGTTAGAAAATCCTTCTATGTGGCCCACCTAATCACAAAAGGGTTTGCATCCAGATCGAAAGAGGTCATTGGGCCCCTCTATGCATCACTCATCAGACCCATCATAGAGTATAATGCCCCATTTGGGATGTACCTTACAAGACACCTGCAACAACTGGAAAGACCACAGAACTACCTCACCAAGAGGATCACTGGCCTCAAGCAGATGCCTTATGCAGCTCGACTGAAGAAACTCCAGCTGTACTCAGTTGCATACCGCCTACTCAGAGGTGATATCTGTCTGACATACAAGGCCATGTCCAACCCAGAATTGATAGACATGCTTCACGTAAAGAAAACCATATCCCCTCGAGCCACATGCTCCAGGGATCTAAACCTCACCACAACAATAAATAGGATGTGCTGGAGGGATAGATTCCTGTCCCAGAGACTTCCCATGCTTTGGAACACGATTCCAATCTACATTAGGCAGAGCTCCTCGCTAACCCTCTTCAAGAGAAACCTTGATGAGTGGATGGGAAACAGAAAGTTTACCCCAAGGATCACTTCAATGGCTCTGCTGGACAGAGGCACAGGGAACTAATCTAAGGTGGTGGTGAAAGCCAACACATTCTGGCTAGACTTATAAATGCCTTCGGGCAGATAGCCTAGTACCTACCTATGAACCTATTTGATCCATGAATACTAAATATGCAGGTAACACTAGACAATTAGATGTTTGGCTTTTCCCGGGTAGGGGTCGCCACAGCAGAACTCTGGTCCGGTCATGATTGGCATGAGTGGATTTTTATGGTGCCAAGTTGCCAGCCTGATGCCCAACCTTTAAAGAAGGCATGCCCATTCACGCTCGCACCTACCTGCATGTCTTTAACGTCACTCGACCATGGGGAGGACATGCAGACTCCACAAAGAAGGTGCTCCAGCCGAGAATCGAACGGGAGAACCTCTTGCTGTGAAGCGACAACGCTAACCACTGCACTACCGCGGCTAGGTAACACTAGACAATTATCTCAGAAATATATACTGTGTAATTCACTGTCTATCATTTGTTTATATGGTTATTGTTGCCTATAGTGGTTACATCTTACAGATGTGCATAAAAATCTACATACGTTTTCAGAACTTCCCCTGATGGCTGGAAAGAATGCTTGATCTTGGTACTTCTGATCTTTGACAGACTGAAAAAAAAATGTGGTGCCCTATGTGGCAGCAGCTACTTCAGCTGTGCAAGAAGATGTGCACTCTTTGTCCTATTCCATGTGTAAATTAAGTGAAAAAACTACATCAGGGAAGATTAACAGTAAGTTAATTTATAGTAGAGAGACTATTCTGGAAATTTTACCCACAGGCTTGCTGTGTAAAAGGTTTGATGAGCTGCTGCCTGTGGGGCCTGTGAGGCCTACAGCACTTCTCGAGTTACAGGAGCTGGGAATCTTACTCAAACATTGAACAAAATGCCTGGTATATACAGAACTGACATTTTTGGATCATGGTAAGAAAAGGAAATGGAAAAGGAGTGAGAGAACTCGCAAAAGAGGATCTAGGGCTGGAATCACTGCAAGGCTAAAAGCAAATACTTACAGGCCTGCACACCCATCCATCCTGCTGACAAATGTTCAATCACTGTAAAGGAACATGGACTATATAAGGCTGGAATTATCTACTCAGAACAAGGTGAGGAAATGCTGTGTTCTTATTTTTACTGCGACTTGGCTAAACTCTAACATTAATGACAGTGCAGTCCATGTGGGGGGATTATCACTTTTTAGAGCAGATGGAATACATTCTCTCAATGGTAAGTCCAGAGGGAGAAGGTGTCAGCATATACATCAATAACAACTGGTGTACCAGTTGTGAGATAGTGTCCTCGCACTGCTTAGATTATCTAGAGCTTTTGTCACTGAAATACAGACCCTTTTATCTACCCAGGGAACTTAGCATCTGCATTACAGCTATCGGCAGTAATCACAGTGCTAATCCAAATGAGGCAATGACCACATTATACCAGGCTATAAATGAACTGCAAAACTGGAATCCAGACTGTGTTCATATAGTGGCAGGTGACTTTAATCAGGCCAACTTGAAAATGATTCTGCCCCACTATTTTCAATATGCGGACTTTGCAACAAGGGGGGAGAATACACTGGAGAAGGTATACAGCAATGTTAATCTGGCTTTTAAGGCAGTGCTTCACCCACATCTGGGAAACTCTGACCACCTCTCCATACTGTTACTACCAGCATATAAACCATTGCTAACTAGAGAGAGTCCAACAGTGAAACAAGTAAGAGTATGGCCAGAAGGTGCAGTCTCGGCACTCTAGGACTGTTTTGAGAGCACAGACTGGAGCATATTCAAGGAGGTGGCAACTGAGAACCAGTGTATCAACCTGGAGGAGTACACCTAGGTGGTGATGGGGTACATCTCGAAATGTGTGGATGATGTGGCAGTCACCAAAACCATCATCACATGAGCCAACCAGAAACCCTGGTTGATGAGAGAGGTGTACAAGCTACTGAAATCAAGAAACACAGCCTTCAGGTCTGCAGACAGGGAAGCCCTCAGAACAGCCAGAGTGAATCTGAAGAAGGGAGTGAGGAAATCAAAATGTGCCTATGGCAGAAAGATCCAGAGATACTTCTCTGACCAAAAAGACCCCAGGCGCGTATGGCAGAGCATCCAGTCCATAACTGACTACAAACGCCTATCTTCGCAATGTGAGGACAGCAAGGAATTCCTAAATATGCTGAATGTCTACTTCAGCAGATTCGAGGAAGGGAACAGAACAATAGTGATGAAAATGCCCACCGGCCATAACGAGAAGATGCTCACCCCCCCAACCCAGCTGATGTCCAGAGTACACTGCGCAGAGTTAATGTGAGAAAAGCGGCTTGGCCTGATAACATCCTAGGGCGAGTGCTCAAGGACTGCGCAGTCCAGCTAACAAATGTCCTCACAGATATCTTCAATAACTCTCTAAGTCAGCAAATTGTTCTGACATGCTTCAAGGACATGACAATCATTGCATTACCAAAGAAGTCTCCACCATCTTGCTTAAATGACTACCGTCCTGTAGCCCTCACCTCCACAGTCATGAAGTGCTTTGAAAGGCTGGTCAAGGACGCCATAACATCTAGGCTGCCTGCTGATCATGACCCCTTGCAGTTTTCTTACTGAACAAACCGCTCTATGACAGATGCCATCTCTCTAGCACTCCATCTGTCCCTGGAACACCTTGAGAATAAAAACACCTATGCAAGGATACTGTTCATCGACTTCAGATCTGCTTTTAACATGGTCATCCCTCTTCATCTGGTAATGAAGCTACTCCAACTAAGCATCAACACTCCACTTTGTGACTGGATTCTTGACTTTCTCACAGACAGACCTCAGAAAGGGTGCGCAGGAAATAACTTCTCAGATAGTATCACTCAACACTGGAGTCCCACAAGGATGTGTACTAAGTCCCTTGCTGTTGACTCTGTTAGCACACTATTGTACAGCCAGGTACAATACAAACCACATAATCAAGTTTGATGATGACACAAAGGTGGTGGGCCTCATTAGTAATGATGATGAAACAGCGTATAGAGATGAGGTGGAACAACTGATTACCTGGTGTGGAAATAACTTAGCACTAAACATGAAGAAGACAAAAAAGATAATTGTGGACTACAGGAAAAATCGCAAATAACATTCTCCCCTTACCATCAATGGGGAAACAGTGGAAAGAGTGAGAAGCCCAACGTTTCTGGGAGTGCACATTGATGAGGACTTGTCTTACACCAATGTAAATGCCATAGTCAAGAAAGTGCACCAGAGATTGCACTTTTTGAGAAGGCTGAGGAGAGCGAACTGCTGTGGTTGAATTATGCAGGGGAGTTGTAGTCACTGTCTGGAAAAAATAAGCATAAATATCATGTTTAATGATGTAAGTTTACAATTGCTATTTTGTTTTGAGGTCTCTTATGTAAAAATGTTCACCTCTTTCCAGAAGGACTATGGTGGGGACAAAGTCTGCCTCAGCAGTTCTTGCAGGTATTATTCTTAGTGGAGCAGGATATTATGCTAATTATACCAACCTTCTGCAAAATAACATCCATCAAAAGGTCAACAAGGCAAATTGTTTATTATTATAAAAACAAAAAAAACACTCCACTCTCATAGCCGCGTATCTTTATATGCATTAATTCTGTGAACAAACAGCCTTGGTGGTGAAGAGAAACTTCCTTAGCCTACACTGTTATGCAATTTCATCTTTTTATATAGCCTTTTGTTAATGAAATGTGGGAATCAATGAAAATAATTTGATGAGCAGCAGGGAATGCAGTGGAACGTAGATCTGCACTGCATTTCTTTTGAAGTCTTCTAAAGTTATCTCAAGCAGTATTAGTTCAAGTCTAAATCTGAATCAGCCATACTTTGCAGGAAAATGATGAACTAATAAATGGTACGACTGCCTTGGGGCAGGGTATGCAGTCTTCCTCTTGCTCCTTGAAGAGACTTCAGTAATGGAAGTATGGTATCCAGGCTGAGAAAAATTTCCAAGCATCTTCAGTTCTCTCAGAAGTGCATGTTTGTCATGCACAGATGGAAAGCTTATGATATAATCGTCTTTGAGACACAAGCCTTAATGGAATTCTAGGTTCATTTCCTAAATCTGAAAACATAGAGGAGTTTTGTCTCAGTAGATGTCTAGAAAGTAGTACGTAAGACAGTGGATGTTCTTGTTTCATACTTCAAGTGCACCATAATGGAGACTAACCAGTAATGAGGTTTGAGAGAATTCCAGCTGATTGCAAGTGGTTGACTGTTTTGGTGAATACCAGTCTAGGATTGTCTACCTTCCAGAAACTATAGCATTTCTTGTCACAATTTAGTGGAGGTCTGTGATCAACTGATGCACTTTAATAGGAGGATTAAGTTGTCCTTTCCAATATAAGTCATATCACCAAATAGCAGCATTTCAGATTTTGCGTAGTTTAGACGACCCAAAGGATACTTTGTGAAAATTGTCACATGAAAATCCCAGTATAATATAGGTGCAGACTATGGCAAGCTTTTTTGTTAATCCCTAAGGTAACTTCCGGAAATAAACATTTGCTGTGTGTTGTGTGAGAGAGTTTGTTCATTGAGAATCTCAGCCTAAATTGTATCTAAGATATAAATACAAGACCCACCCACAATTCTTAAAGATTCTGTCTTTCCTGAAGGCAAGATATCTAGGAATGCCCATGTTGTGACTTGAGATATTAGGATTAATCCACAATTCATTGTGCAGCAAACATTGGAACTAAAGTTGTGAGCAATGCTTCACGTTTGCCATTTCTAATACTCCTTATATTCAGAAAGAAAAGTTTTATTCCTCTGATGTGAACCCAGGGTTTACAAGTAGGAGACTTGATGCAGCAGTTCAGAGTAACATCATGAGGTGGTCTGGGGTTCTCCAAGCCCAGGAAGGTGTTTTAGTTTGCATACTGTTTGAAGAGCAGTCAAGGTGTGTGTGTGTGTGTGTGTGTGTGTGTGTGTGTGTGTGTGTGTGTGTGTGTGTGTGTGTGTGTGTGTGTGTGTGTGTGTGTGTGTGTGTGTGTGTGTGTTTGGGGAAGACAGTGGAGAATACGCATGCTTATGCCAGTGTACAACAACAAAAGGGACATCCACAACTGTGGGCAGTACAGAGGTATCAAACTCATCACATTTCGTGAAAGTTCTGGAAAGGGTGATTGATAAATGAATATGGAGAGTAGTAGAAAGTAAGATGGGAGATGAGCAGTTTGGATTCAGATCAGGATGCATCACAGCTGACCTGATGTTTGCAGTGAGACAGATAGTTGAGAAGAAGCTACACATGAGGAAAGAGTCCAACTGGGCATTCCTAGTCTTGGAAAAAGCATATGACAAGGTCCTAAGAAAGCTAATTTGGGCAGTACTGTGGTGGTTCAAAGTCCTAGGAACATTGGGAGAATTAGTGCAGACTACGTACAAGGTCCCAGTCACTCAAGTATGAACAGTGTTTGGTCTCAGAGAGGGGTTCCCAGTGGGTGTAGGTGTACATCAGAGGTCAGCTCTGAGCCCACTGCTGTTCATACTGGTGATGGACTAGCTTAGCTAACAGGTCGGAGGGGACACATCAACAAAGTTGCTGTATACAGAAGATGTGACATTACAGGCAGACTCTGAGCAAGAACATTAGTAAAGGATAGGGGAATGGAATGCAAAACTGGAGGCACATGGAATTAAACTATGTACAGATTAGACAGTTGTAATGGCACCAAATTGGGGAAATCAGAAGAAGCTGAGATTTGAGATAGAAGGGAAGACAGTGGAACACGTTAACAGCTTCAAGTATCTGCGAGTGGTGGTTGAGGAGAAGGGAAGTCTGAATGAAGAGGTCAATGCTATAATCAAAGGCTGCAGCCAACTGGCATAGAGTGTCAGGTATAGTATATGACAGAAGAATGCCAAAGAAACTGAAAAGTAAGGTGTACAAAACAGTGGTGCGACCAGTACCAGAAACCTGGGCTGTAAAGGTAGAGCAGATGAGGAAGCTAGAGGTGATGGAGATAAAGTGCCTGAGATGGGTGGTAGGATGCACACTGTGGGACAGACAAAGAAATGAGGACATAGCAGTAGCCTAAGTAGCTCCAATTGCAGAAAAGATCAAAGAGAACAGATAACAGTGGTTTTGGCACATGTGCAGAAAAGCAGAAGACAATCTGGTGAAGAAGATTTGGGACAGACAGGAAGAAGGTAAGAGGAAACAAGGCCATCTAGCAAAGAAGTGGATGTATTGTGTGACAGAAGATCTGCAACAGTCAGGCATGAGTATCAAAGAAGGCAAGAGTGTAGCACTGACTTGACAGAGATGGCGACAGTTAACAATATACCCTAATCCCATATAGGCAAATGGGAAAAAAAGGGATTGATGATGATCATGGTGATGATGAATGGCTCCAGGAGTGATTTAAATACATATGATAATAATGCCAGAGTGGAACAACATACCACTCTTTCAAAAGCATGCCAGTTGTACTACAATGATTGGGAATGTTAAGGTTGATGAAATTATATTATTGACTAGAATTTGGGGAAGGATTTGTCACTCGTGTTTTTTTTTCACTTGTTATTATTACTACTAGCACACATATCATGGTAGCATTGAGGGACACTAGCCCTATTTTAAAGTCTAATCATGAGTATTGCCTATGAATAAAACATGAAACAACACTTCAAGGCTTTAGGAACTCGAAAAAAACAAGTGGAAAATAAACATAATTAGAGTAGTTTAGTGGTGCTGTGGTAGCGTTGTCGCCTCCCAGCAAGATGTTGTCGCGTTCGACTCTCAGCTAGAGCGTCTTCTTTGTGGAGGCATGCGTGAATGGGCGTGCCTTCGTTGAAGGTTGTGCATCAGGGCTGGTAACTCGGCACGTAAAAATGTACTACCAAACATTAGCGGACCAGAGTTCCGCTGTGGCGGCCCCTAACCGGGATAAGCCAAAAGACGCAACAAGAGTAGTTTCTTTTAATATCTAGCGAAAAAAGTCCAAAAGCATCCAAGACGAAAGTAGGAACTAACAGCAGCAAAAGTAAATCTGTTTATTCGATAAACCAGATGACAAATAGAAAAAAATCCACATTAACGCTCTTAACAGACAAATTGCGTTTTCGTCTTTATCAAATGTGACTTCATCAGATAATAATCTAATTAATTAACTGAGTCATTAAATAGTAAAAGATTTTCAAAAAATACCCTATCAATTAATTAGATTATTATCTGATGAAGTCACATTTGATAAAGACGAAAACGCAATTTGTCTGTTAAGAGCGTTAATGTGGATTTTTTTCTATTTGTCATCTGGTTTATCGAATAAACAGATTTACTTTTGCTGCTGGTAGTTCCTACTTTCGTCTTGGATGCTTTTGGACTTTTTTCGCTGGTTTGTTTTAGATTGTTTTTGACTTTACTAGTTCTTTTAATATCCGCTTTCAAAACCTTCATCACAACACATGCATACTTTGAAACATACTCAATTTATACATCTAAAGATAATATAACAACCAATGAAAAACTCTGCTTTTAATAAGAACAATAAAACAATTAAAACTCCACCTAAAATTATTAAGTAATTGTAGGACGCCTCAATTTCCTGTCTTTCAAAAAACACTTAATATTTTTATATGTTCATTTAAACCCGGAGAAGCATCAGCCTTTAATTTTATTTGCCAAAAAACCCTTTTTTTCCACTTGATTTTTAAAATCACCTCCCCTCTTATCAGACAAGACCTGTTCCACTACTGCAAAGTAAACTTTCTTATATTTTGAACACACAATAGTATGCTTATGCTTATACAAAGCATTATTATTGTCCTTGGTTTCATAGTATACAAATGTACTTTTATCCTATCATGAAGACACCTAGTGGTCATACCTACATAAAAACTGTCACATCCGGAACAAATCCCATTGTACACTACACCCTCAGATCTGCAATGGAACCTACCATTGGGTTGAACTGTGCAGGCTAGATGAGACACAAATAAAGAAGGACCATCATAAATAAATCTACAAACAGAGCAATTATTAACATTTGTAAGTTCCTTTCCTCTTATCTATAACAGAGTGTGTTATCCTAGTCTTGTCTTTCTCCAACAGATATTTAAGACAAACATCATTTTTATACACAGACACTTCCTGAAAACCTCAACTAAGTCTTTGTTCCCCTTAATAATTAGTTTTATAGAATACACTTTATTTTTACTGTCTGTACTGACATCTTGCATCAGGGTTTGATTTTTGAAACCGCTATCTATAATAAAGGCTAGTTCAACTGCTGGTAGTGAAACTCTTGGCAGAGTTAACACTGTGCCTAGAATTGATGTAAAACTCACAAATGGCATACTGTTAAATTTAATGTGTAGAAAATAACTGTTAAGTTTCCCGCTTTTTTCTGAATTTTAATTTTTTTAGATGGAAACTGTAAACACAGATGTGATTTTTATGTGAACTACCTAATACCTGTGATGGTTACAGAAATTTCTTTGTGGCAGTTTGTAAGTTTGAGCTGATGGCGCTTAAAGAACACACACATAGGTGTGATTTATCTGACATAGACCAGGAAAACCCCATTCTGTGCTCAGGGAGGAAGGTGGATCTGCTTCCTGGCAATATCTCTTATAGAAGTGAAAGACAACCAGTGCAGACAGACAATTGTACATCTGCCTTCAGCTCTGCAAGTGAGACATCCAAGGGAATGGAGTAAGGCTAACTAAAAAACCCTCAAACCACACACCATCTAGCCTTACCCTGTCTGATGGGGAGTGAAAGGGACAGTTGATGGGAATGGAGCAGATGGCTGAAAAGCAGTGGAGGCAAAGAGTTTACAAAAAAAGGAATATTTTTAAGCTCTAGAGAGAATTTTTAACAATTTAGTTAACACAGTACTAGATACACTGACCTCAGTGTCTATATAGTGACACCAGTATCCCTTATTACATTATGCAGTAGCCATGTTGTCTGAATGCTGTCTGTCCAGCATTTTAGTCTAATACTTAGTATTTATTTCATATGTGTATACTAAGCTGATGCAGCAGAATGCAAATAAAAATTAAATGTACTGCATAAAGAGCTTATTGATGGATTTGTTGACTATGTCACATTAAAGACTGCATGATTGCACAGTTCAATGTAGATATTACGTGAGCATTAACTTGCAGACATAACTGAGATCAGGACATGTGCTTAATATATACACAAGTACTTCATTTATGATAGAATACTGGACTTGAGACATGCAGAGAAGAATCTGTAGACATGAGCATTTTATTTAAAATGTGAGTCAAGTGTGGCTGGACACGTGGTGGAGGGCAACCCTAAACAATAGCTTTTGTGCTTTAAAGTAGGGACCTGGGTATGCTGGGAGCTATTGTTCATGCAATCACTTTACAATAAAAGTTTGGATTGGAATATGGGGGGACAACACCAGACACAAGCACTTTATTTAAAGTAAAGGGTAGGAACTGGAAATAGGATGGGACAGTAAGAACACTTGTACTTTCAACAGAGATTAGGATATAGGAGGAGGTAACTATAGACATGAATATGGTGGTATAACTACTTCTCACAATGTGGTTCTCTAAATTCAACAGGCCTGACCATCAAAACTTGCTCCTTCTCTTCTTAGAGGTAGTAATTTTTCTGTCAAGATTGCTGAAGCACCAGATATAAAAATAATTAGATTGAGATTGGTGGGGGGATCTACTACCCTCAGAAAACATATTTTTATATTTTTGGGGGTTTAAAAGCCTGACTGGTAATCTGGTAAGCTAAGTACAGTCTATTTTGATTATTCAGGCATCAGACAGCTGCCATAAGTCTTATAAGCACACTGGAGACCAGGATATTCAGGCAAACCCTAGAGAGAGAGAGAACAGGATCTGAGAGATAGGGGGAAGGGAGTACCCAAGATACAAGAATTTATTTTGATTTTACTTGGGAAGACATTCATGGGCATACCGTATAAGTGATATTTTGTTTTAATTGATAACTTGCTCTTTTATGACAACTAATAAGGAATAGTAAATAGTGTGCATGAATTACCTGTGTGACGGTACATAATAGCTGCCTCACAAAGTTTTCAGTCAGTGTAACTGGCTGGACTGTATAACTGAGCCTTTCTTTATATCATCAGGGGTTTATCATTATTTATTCATAGTCTCTGCAGAATATGTTATGAGTAAGGTCAATGTGAGACCTGAATCTTGTGAAGCAAGCTGTGCTATGCCATTTTTATACCCCTTTCTGACAGCTTTACAACATTTTAAAGGCTTGATAGCATGATGATAAAATTACAGCGATACTGCACTATAATTAAATATTGCTATTTAAACTCATTTTAAGTACATCTTGTAGCTTATTACAATATTGTAATAGTTTCAAAATGGTTTAGGTAAAAATTGTCTTTAAGCAGCAGTAGTGTCTTTGGGTCAAAATCTGTCTTGTATTGCAACTAGTAATGGAATATGTCTTTATTATAACTGAATTATAAGTAATTGTGTCTGTCTAATTGAAGTGCCTTGTACAAAACTTATAATTCTGGAACCACCACCCCTAAAAAATTGAGACATTAATGCCCTGTGTCAAAAGAATAATAACAATAAATCAAAGTGGGATGGCAAAAGGAAAGTACAATTGTGTACACTTAACATAAATGTAGATGTTCGAGTGTATCAGTGTTGCAGTCCTGACTTGTGGGATTTCCTGCCGTGAAAGCCCTTGGTTGGCTCGACTACCAGAGAAAAAATCTCCCTCCTCCATGGGCTGACAGATGACCTGAATGACGTCAATACGCCCGTGTATATAGGGAGCCAGCCAACATCATAATATTAGCTTTTTCTTGCCCCCATGAAGGAAGGTGCCCCCAAGATGTTTCCTAAAGTAAAAGACCTAAGGCAGAGGGCGTAAGCAAGGCAAGGCTTAAAAAGGTGTTTCTTTCTGGTTTAAGAAGTTTGTACCAGACTACCCAGTAGGCTAAGGGGGAGAGAGGGAGGGGAAAGAAGACCGTAACAGTGAAGACCGTAACAGTGAATACACTTGAACATCTATATTTATGGTAAGTGTAAACAACTGTACTATGTTCTTCATGTTTCACTGTTGTAGCCCTGACTTGTGGGATGATTCTCAAAGCTGAAAGGAGGGTGGAAGGAAGATTAGGAAGAGGAGAGGATTCCCTACAGAATGGCAGTGACCAATCCTGCTCTGGTCCTGGAAAAAGCTGATAGGTGGTAGTTTTTAGTGAAGGTATGTACAGATGACCAGGTAGCAGCTTCCAGAATGTCCTTGGTAGGAACTGCTTTTAGAAAGCAGTAGAGGTAGCAGTAGCCCTAGTAGAGTAAGTCCTGACAGCCTCAGGTGGCTTCTTAACATGATGGCTGTAAAAAAATGAGATACAGTGAGAGATCCATTTGGAAATTGATTTCTCTACAGAACTAGTGGCAAATGCCACAACGAGTTGGTCTGATTTTCTCAAAGTTTTCATTCTGTCAACATAGTAACAGAGCTGCCTATGATGAACATCCAAGGAAAGAAGGATTTTTACCCCCTGGTTCTAAGGATTGGGTAAGAAGGTGGGCAGGTATATGGCTTGATTCAAGGATGTGTCTGTAACCACCCTGGGCATGAAGGAAGGTTTAGTTGTGAGGGAAACCCTGTCTGTATGGAAGATGAAGAAGGGTTCCACTACCATGAGAGCTTGCAACTCAGAGACTCTTCTAGCAGAGGTGAAAGCCAGAAAAAGGCCATTTTTTAAGTTAGAATCTTTAAGTCAGCAGAAGCCGCTGGTTCAAAATGAGGCAGAGTCAGTTTTTCTAGAGCAAAATTGAAATCCCATGGAGGGGTAGGTTGTCTCCTGGGAGGCTTGATGTGAATCACTCCCATAAGAAATTGTCTGAAAATGAAGTGTGAAAAGACAGGAGGAAGCACAGGGGTACGGGCTAAAATGGCAGAGGCATGGATTTTGATGGAAGAATAGGATAAGCCCTTGTCAACCAGACTAGCCAGATAATCTAGGATGATAAAAATCTTGGCTGAAAGAGGATTGCGGCCCTGTTGTTGATACCAGATGGAAAACATTTCTACTCAGCTGAGTAAGATTTCCTAGTACTGGGCCTTCTGGCCTCTTTAAGGATGTCTTGAACCTGGTTGCTTAGGGCAGGATTGGTCCAGGATGCTGTGGAATTATCCAGGCTGAGAGTTTGACTGTCTGCAGACTGAGTTGCACAATCCTTCCCTTCTCCTGAGTCAGAAGGTCCACTCTCTGAGAAATTGACATGGATACTCGTTGGCTAGGTTGAGTAGTAGAGGATACCAGTGCTGCCAGAGCCAGTGGGGGATAGAGCAGTCTCCCAAACCTGCATTACTAGGCAACAGAGAGGGTAGGAATGAGTTCCCCTTGCTTGTTTATGTGCCACATTAGCACCCCTGGTTTCCATTTTTCTCTGAATGCTACCAGGCCTTTTTGAACTGCCATAAGCTCTTTCCAGTTTATGTGTTTGCCTCTGAACTGAATTTCCCACGTCCCTTGGGATTAGAAGTGTTTGAAATGAGCACTGCAGGCTGTCTCTGAGGCATCTGTGGTGAGTGTTTGCTCCTTAGAAGTGATCCTGAAAGGAAGGCCCTGGTCTGAGCACAAGGCTGTGACCAACATGCAAATTACTCCTTGAGACAAGGGAGTGGCTGAATCTCAGTCAAAAGGGATTGTGCGTGCTGGCACCATACATTTTTGAGGTACCACTGGAGCTTCCTCATGTGCAGCCTGGCCAGAGGGACCATGAGGATGCAAGATGCCATGTAGTCCAGTGCTCTGAGGAATTTTCTGGCTGAGAGACATTGGCTCTACATGATCTTTTGGAAGTAGTGAGTCAGGAAGTAGACCTTGTCTGGAGGTAAGAAAAGGCCTTTTGAAGGGATGAGTCCAGAAGAGCCCCCAGGAAGACAACCTGGTGGATGATTCTGTGTTGTGAAGATTTACATTAAAGTCCATGGATAGCAAGAGGTTCTGAATTAACACCAGATCTGTGTGGAGTTTTGACAGGCTTGTGGCTTGTATTAGACAATTGTCCAGGTAAGGGTGAATTTGTACCCCTCTGGTCCTGCAAAAGGCACTTAGAGGGGCTAAGAACTTTATGAAGATCATGAGAGCAGTAGACAAGCCAAAGGGCAGTGCAGAAAATTAATAGTGACTGGTAGCTGCTGTATAGCGCAGAAAGTTTGTGTGTGATTCCTCCATAGGAATGTGCACGTAGACATCTTTTAGATCCAGGGTGATCTTGAAGGCATGAGAAGATATCATTGGAAAAAGCTTTTGAAGAGTTAACATTTTGAATTTTGGAACCATCAGGGAAAGACTGAGGGTAGACATGTCTAAAATGGGACTCCAAGAGCCTTCCTTTCTGCGAACCAGTAACAGCTTGGAGTAGGAAGCCTTTCCCTTTTGGTGTTCTGGAACTGGTTCCACTGAGCCCTGGGAGCACAAAATCTAAATTTGAGAAAGGGCTTCTGTCCTTTGGTTTGGTGGAATATCTGGATAGCCTGAGTACTTTAATGGCTCTTTGAAAGTGAGCTTGTAGCCATTTGAAATAATGTTTAGACCCCACCTGTCTCAAGTGATGAGACCAGTTTTCCTTTAACAGGGATAGTCTTCCTCCTATTCTTGTGGGGGAAGGGGAGGAGTTGCAGAGAGACTGGGATGGATGAATCATTATTGTTCTCTGCCAGGGGCCTGTGACCTAGAATTCCCTTGCCTGGAAGTGTCTGAGGTCCACTAACTGGGCCTTTGTAGTTGCTGTGGCTTTTGTGTCCTTTCCCTCTGGGGTTTCCTCGGCCTGCAGCTGTGATGCTGTGGAGGCTTTCAGCTGAGCTGCAGCCATTGGTTCTGTTATTAGAAGACATGTATGGCTGAGGGAGCAATCTCCCCCTGAGTATGTCAAGTCAAACCTGTTGGATGCCACTTGGACAAGGATTTCCTCTTTGGGCCCAAAGCTGGGGCTCTCCTTGGAAGACAAAGCTAAATCCATGCAAAATGTTAAAGACTTCCTCCAAATTCAGCCCCCTAGATTTAGTAGGAATGATCCCACTAAACACTGGTCCTTTCCCTCACAATCCAAAAATAGGCAGAGGGAGCTGTGAAATCACCTTGACTTCTTCAGTGATCACGAGCCTTGGAGGGCTAGCTGATGGAGAATGATTGTTGTCCAAGGCCCTAAGCTTGGGTTGCTTTTCTTTATCCCTCTTGCCCTTATGGGGCTGAACCTCAGAATGACTGGCAGATGCCATCAGACCTGAGAACTAGATGTGAGACTAAGGTGCCTAACCAAGATCTCGGCCCTATGCCTAATAGTCCTAGAGTTGAAACGGGCACAGAAACAGCAGTTAGGTATGTCATGATCTGGGCCTAAACAGGTGACACAAAAGGAATGGAAGTCTTGGTGTGGAATCCACTTACTACAACGAAGACAATTATTAACCTTATCTGACATGAGTCAGACTAAGAAAAAAAAGAGTTCCCCAAAGGGGTACTTAGCTTTCAGATGACTTCTCTCTGGTGCAGCCCAACCAATGCATTGAAACACTACTTTGAACTTTGATGACAAGAAAAGACTGATATAACATCTGCTGGCTCCCTATGTACCCTAATCAACTGACACTGGCCAGGGCATCTGCCAGCCCATGGAGGAGGGAGATTTTTTTCTCTGGTAGACGGGCCAGCCAAGAGCTTCCAAGGCAGAAATTCCCACAATTCAGGACTGCAACAGTGAAATATGAAGAACATCATAATAATATGAAAAGGAGTAATACTAGTCATATATAAGAAAAAATATATAAGCTGTTCCTTGAGGTTGATGATTTTTACTTTGCAGTAGTGTTTGTGGGATAACTTTCACTTTGTGTTTATCATAGCCATTTGACTGTACCTTTTACAAAATATGATAATAGGAACTCTTCAAAGGGTGTAATGAATATATGTAAAAGATATTTTCTGGGTTGATCACAAAAAGAGAATTTCAAGCATATGAAATGTGTGGTACATTTGGAAAGCTTATTAAATGTATACTGTATGACCTGTGATGATGCAGCATAGGTTGTCATGTATGTCTTACCTCAAAATATTTTAGTTAGTGAAATGACGTAACAACTTAACACTTTCAGGTGTTCAGGCTGCTTAACAAACTGGGCATTCTGAAAAAATCACACTAACTGTATCACACTCTAGTCCTTAACAAATGAGGAAAAAGACAAGATGATGTGTGAGTTGTAAAAGGAAATGGAGTAGAATGTTGAATATAACAATCCTTTATAAAATATTCTTTTTCTTCTAGGTTATTGCTGCAGAGGGAGAGAAAGCTGCCTCAGAAGCTCTTAGGATGGCAGCAGAGATCTTGTCAAGCACTCCTCAAGCTGCCCATTTGCGCTACCTTCACACTCTGCATGCTCTCTCAATGGAAAAGTCATCTACTGTCATTTTGCCTCTGCCATTTGACCTCTTAAAACTCGTTTCTCCTGCTACAGATAAATCCTTAGAAAAAAATCATGTGCAAAGTGGAGAAACAGCAGAATCTCAGAACCAGCCAAAAAAGGATTCACCTATGTTGTAGGAGCTGTTAGAGTCCATGAGCAAAGCTGTTGTGATTATTAGTAATGTTTAGATAACAGGCTTTTCTTAGTGGGTGAGTTGGTCACTGACTCTAGAAATGCTGGATTTTCCCAGTTTAATGTTTCATTTTTCTTGTGTGTTGCTAAAAACTAAATATGACTAAAATGTTATTAGTTGCTTTAAACATCAATCTGATTAGACTTTCCATCCATTTAGCAATGAAGGACAATTTGTTATCCCACTTGAGTTTGTTGTCATAACATTAAATTGATTTATATGTGAAGGCCGCATTGTTCTACTTTTTGTGGAATCCAAAAACTTTCCACTGTTTAACTCCCTGAACACTATTCTCAATAGGAAGTCAGTGGTAGTGCAGAGTTTCATTGAGATGAAGGTTTGACCACCTTGTTTCACTCAGTTGGAGTTTTAGGAAAACATAAAGAAGGCTAAGGCTGCATGTGCTAGTTAAGCAGGTATTCATGTGCAAAATCCTATAAATAAACATAAAACTGGAAGTATTACTGCATATGAATGGTACAGCATAAGCACGCTTTAGTTCATAAAATAGTCATTGGCATGCAGTTTTTTGAAGTCCATGGATGTTCTTGGCTGAAATGAAGTGTGCATGAATTGACAAAGGCAGAAATGTAAGACAAAGAAGGAAGATGTGTAATCACCATGAATAAAGAGTTTTTAAAACTGTGTACATGTTCTTGACTGTTACAAAATGCTTGGCTTTGGCAAGAGATTTTTTCTTCTAACTATACTACAGCTTTTTAAGTTTTATTATAGGACAATGACACCCCAAATACAATTTTTCATCATCAATGAGCATATTTTCCTCCTTCCAAATGAGACGAGTCCATCATTGCCGAATATAAACAAGATATGGCTTAGTGCCGTCTCACCTTGTTTAAGCTTTTGTTGCTATTCAGCTTCCTCAGTACACACCATGATTGGTCTCCATGTATACTTACAGGCTCTCACTTCATACGCATCATTAAATATATGATATCTGGTAGTAGAAAGGAATTTGTAGCTCTACCATCATTCTCTGTCACTGATGCTGTAAACATATTGGGTCTCTGAAGCTGCAGGCCTAATGCAACGAGGCAAGACATACCTACCATCACAGCTGTGTGAACAGTAGGAAGTGGAATGGCATACTCTGTATGAGAAGCGAAGTTGAAAAAGTACCTACAAGTTGACCTGAATGTAAGAAAGTCTTAATCCTTAAAAAGATAAATTAACTTTATTACCTTCTGCAGTTGAAGGAAGGAGTTTATTAAAATGTCTGAAGAAGATGCTGAAAGAAGGGGTTTGTTACATCATGCAGAAAAAGAAGTCTAAGAATACAGAACTTTAAGAATCACTGGAAAACTGTTGTGTTTATATGACCATAGATTCTTTAAAAAGGCATAATTCTGAGTACTAGCATTCTAAGTGAGTAAAAGGAAGGGCCTGAAGGAGAGAACAGGCCATTATAACTTCCTTGTGAGGAAGCACAGCACATTGAAAGACAATGCTAAGCCAAAACTACAAAACTAGTGATTTAACCTATGACTGATATAGAAGATTATGATTAGGTCTTAGATCACAGCCAACTTATTATGTGTTTGAGACATGTCAAGAATTTCACCTCAGGAGTAGAGTAGACTAAAGTGCAAGAAGCAAGTCCTGATAGCCATGTCAACAACACGTAATATGTTGGTTATGCTCAGAGAGATCCAGTCATGATTCATTATAGGGGATGGAGCAAAAGGTTTCTGAAAACAAATGAGGTAGAAAGTTTTATCTGGTGCTTAAAAAGGCCATGGTAAAGGTAATATAATGCATATGTAGTGAAAACTATATTAGCTAAGTACTGCACTATATCATGGGATAATACAGGACAGTGCCAGGGGAAAGAGAAGTATAGAACGAGACAGCAGGATGAAAAAGAGAATACAGAAGGGGTAACTAAGGCAACAAAGCAGAATAAGGGTTTAACAATCCAGGTAACAGCAGTGTATGGGGAAGATACACCGAAAGAGGTTGAGAAACATACAGAAACTAGAATAGGCTAAGAATCAATGAAAGATTCCTGATTAGTTGGAGTGTGGCATGAGATGAAGAACAGGGCAGGCAAGACGGCATGGATATGACAGTAGTAAATGAGATGTTCAGAATGTGGAATAGGAGGTTATTTGAGGGAGCAGTGGTGGTATGAAGATTTGTGTTTTTCTGATGGTAATTTGTTGGTTACAGAGGGTATTTGACTAGTGAGCCTAAAAGGAACAGAAGAGAACTGGACAGAAGGATACAATAGGAGGATAGCAGCCGTGCCTAGGTTAGGAAAGTTATAAAGATAACAGGCAAGTGACAAGACATGACAAGGAAATATACCTCTCAACCTGGAAACATGAAAAATCTGGACAAAGAACCATGAAAAGTAGATACAACTGGCCAAAAATCGGTATGCTTATTAACATAACATTTACATACATAATTATGTAACCTCACCCACTCCAATGGAATTGTGGGATACCAGCATTCAAATCCAAATTGAAGACCAGACAAACTATTATTCTGGTGGTTATATTTCGTGCTTAATAGTGTTTTATGTTAACATTTGAACTTTTCTTGTATAAAAGTAAAATGTAATTTTCTTTTATAAAAATAAAATTAACTGCTACACTTATATAAAATTAGAATAAATACAATTTGTGTAAAAAATCTAATGAATTCTAACAACTACTACCTCCCCTTAACTAGTGGCAAGATAAATGTTTAATTTTATAAAACAGCACCATCTTCCACCCCCCCCCCCCCACCCCCCCGCGCATTGCTTCTTAGAACACGAACAAGGGAAGAAGATAACCAGGAAACAAGGAGGAACTTCAGGAGACACACTGAAAATAGAAATTTAACAGACTATAACCTTTAGAGATTTCATACTTGCAGTCAATAAGCTACAAAACAGCTACACGTAAGAACTTCTCAAAAGTATGCATAAATCGACTTCAGCAGTGGGCATTGAAAAAAGTTTTAAAGCATCCTTCATCAATGAGTTTATATTAAAACATCCACAATTCGTAGAGAAGAATTTTGGTAATTCAGGAAATGCACACATTGACTACACTCAAAAGGAAAGCATTTTTCTTAAGTAGACTTAAGAAATGTAACATATAGGATCAAGAAATGCATATATTGCATTGATCCTTAAAAAAAAAGTTTTGGGATAACTGTATGAGAAACTTCACATTTAAAAAAGCAGAAAATGGCTTCCAGAATATTAAAACAAAGTTAGAGGACTTTATTTGGCTTTAAAAATTCCTCCTTTGCTCTTTCACTAATTGAAATGAAGGAAACTAGATGGCTAAAGTACAGAAACAGTTTAAGTAATGAAAACCAGATTCACCACCACCGAATCCATGTGTCAGTACTAGCCCACAACAAACTGGTTAAACAATTACAATAACTTTGCATAGCTAAACAGGCAGCATCAATGCTCTGTGAGTCATTTAAATTTTAGGAAAAAAGAATGCAAGGAAACAGCTGAGGGGCAAAAAGGAAAGCATTTAGCAATGCAAGCTCCCCTTTAAGACATGACCAACTTCTAATCATTTAAGTTTGTAACAAGTTCTTTGAATAGCTTGTTCTAAGCAGAAATACTCTAGCCACAAATCAAAGTGTATGATTTTAATTCCTGTATCATTTGAAGGACAAGAACCCACAGAAAAACAAACCTCATCACAGTCTTAAAGAAGGCCACTGAACTCGTTCCTCTCAAGGGTACAGCATAGCAATCAAATTACATTTTGTACTCACAAGCTCTTACCGCTCAGGATCCTTCTGTGAGGATAAAATTTAACAGCATTATTTTTTTTTTTTTTGCTTTTGGTTTTGTATTTCATGACAAGGTTGTCTGGATGCACAGAGTATGTTTGAGAAGTCCAACTAGTACCAGAGGTGGGCACATTCCCAAAATGCATTCATTTTCCAGCATTATTTAGATGTAGGGCAACATTGTCCCAAAACGAATGCCACAGAGAGGCAAAATAAGGGGCTGTCCTTTCCAGAGTGAGGCAGGTAAGATGTATGAATGCCTGAAAAAGTCAGATATTTTCAATGAATGCACAACACTCTTTCTTCCTTGCAGCTTGGATCATTGGAGAGTTAAATAGCATTGCTAATTCTTTGTTTACAAATGGACAAATGTTGCTTACTAAAAGGCATCATAAGAGGCACAGTTTTGCAAAAGCTGTATTAGTTCTTTGCACCCTGGTCAAAGTTTACAACTCGGATACTACAAAGGGAATCAGAACTGCCAAAGCCAAACCCTCTGCCTTTGTGTTTGTATGACAAGTCTCCACAGTGTTTCTTAACATGCCAAGAGAGTTAAGACAAGGAGAAGCGGTTCAAGCATTAGTGCATATTCGCAGGCTCTCTGTTGCCTTTGAAGGCAATTTGAAACATGAGTGTCTTCCTAAATTACATTAAGGACCTTGGATTCGAGAGGATTAATTCATGCTGGTTGCTTGCATCTGTGGAGTGCAGATCAGCAGTCCCTGGACAAGAGAAAAGCACAACAGCCTGCATTACCATTTAGCTAACTCAAGGCTGGGGTATTGCACACTCGAGCTGGTATGGAATTAAGCAAAATTGTGAAACTGTTCCCAGGAAGTTTGAACTCTTAAACCAACCCACAAAAAGTGTTGTTTCCTCCCTGTAAACTTTATTATTTATTGGATTCCTTCCAGCTATAGCTGACTTTTTTGATCCTTTATAAAAAAATGGACAAAGTGTATGTGTGTGCATTCAACACAACATCCCCACAATTGCTGCAGTCTACAGACAGTTTCTAATACTAGGCATTAATTCATTAAGGCATGCATACAGTTTTTTTTTATTTTATTTTTTTAATTACCTCGAGCAACCAGAGAAAGTAAATGTTCTCATCCTGGGAGGGACTGCAGAGGACACAGGTGGGTGCTGGGTGGACCAGACTCACTCTGCACTGTATAAGTTGGCAGAAGCTGTACAACTTGAACTTTAGTCAAATTGTAAAAACAGCTCTGCTTGCTGCTGTGCTGATATTTGAAATCTCAGTCCAAACAGGTGGCACACACAGTCCGACATCTGAGTCTCTGGCAGGCTGTCTCACAAGGCTGATGTCATCATGCACACCCCTGCATGTTGATGACATTGTGGCATATGCTGGCGATGTGTGATGATGCCAGCCACAATTTTAATCTGTAAATAAAAATTAAAAAATCAAAAAAAAAAAATCAGAAATTGAAGGGGTCACTCGGGAATTCATGGCACTCCATTATTTTCCCCTCAAAACTGGCAAATACCAAGGAATTTGGTATGGTTGAGAGCTATGCAAGGATTACTAATTGTGAGAGATGACTGTGAAGGGAATCAAGAGTATGTAGGGTTAAGCAGGAGGCAAGAAAAGAAGGGAATTGGAAGGCATTCAAGAAGAGGAAGCCAACATAAAAAGACAAAGGCAAGGAAATTTGATAAGCAATGGAAGAAAGATGGAGCCAGATGTTATCAGGCAGGAGACATTGCTTAATGGAAAGCAGAAGAGGAGGAAGAACTTATTCAGAAAGGAAACAGAAAGGAGAGTAAAGCAAATAGGTAGGAGTAGTAGTAAAGCGAATCAAAGAGCCACTACCTATGGCTCAGGGGGTATGAAGGCTTAGCCTAATAGCAGCAAGAACAATGACATAATGGGCAGCATATAAAAATATGGGATGCTATTATGAGAGCAATATTATTGAAGAACCACATGAAGCCATGAAAACATAATTTGTTGAGGTATGGCTAAAGAGTTAAAAAAAGGTTGTCATGCCGAAAAGAAAAGGAAACCTTTACCCTTCACTGATAAGGAAAATCACAAGGATGAAGGAAATGAAATAAATGGACTATACAGATAGGGAGGGCATAAAAAGACATGAAAAAACTAGAAGACACTCAAAAATGAATGGATGTTTTCTTTAGGTATGAAGGAGAAAGAAGAATATGTGTATGGAAGGTGGAACTGGTAAATGAGCTTAGGGAAAATGTATAAGAAGGTCAAAGATCAGACAAACTTTTATGTATGTATATATGTATGTAAGTGTGTGTGTTATTTATGCGTTGTTGATTGGGTTGGCCCTATTAGGCTTGTGGATGTTTTTTATACTGACTAGGGTTAATTTAGCCCAAGCGACTGGAAAGTTGACGTACACTTGTTCAGTAAGTTGCCCTCTTTCTAGCCTCCATATATCCCTGCCAGTGATTTTTTTCCCTTATCTGTGTAGCCCATTTTTACTAAGTACTATGGGATCTTTTACATCCACCTCATTCTCAGGCAGGTTACATTTCAGTTTAACATCTCACCTGAAGGGTGCCACCACAGAAGTGCAGTACCCCTCATCCCCCCCCCCCATTTACTGCAGTGCAGTGTTGTTAGTACTGGAAAATGAATACAATCACCTGATGTGAGAGTAGAGCATCATAGATAGGTGTACTTTCTACTGAGCCACCAAATGACTATTTATATCACTGCTCACCAAAGCATCAAAATGTGAGGGTACCAATCATGGAAGACAGAACAGGCCTAGGTGACCATGCACAGATGAGGAAATAGTGACTGGAATTGGAAAGGACTTGGGGGGGGGGGGTTCAAGAAAGGTAAGGTTAAAGTCTCAGATGGGATCATACTGAGAATCCTAAATAAAATTGGCTTTTGTCACTTGACAGACTCTCAACAGATCTGCTAGGGAGGAGGTGGTCTATGGACTGGGATCATGCAGCTGTGCAGCCCAGCTACATAAACAGAACAAGAGGCAGCCCTGGAAAACTAAAGATCTGTAAACCTGACTTTGGTGTACAGGACAAGAGGAGCAGTACCAAAGTGCAGGCTTACAAGGTTTCTAATACAAATCCTATTAAACTAACCTGATCTAGTTATGTGACTAGATCATCATGGTGGTAGACAAAGGTAACCCTGTAAATGCGATCTGTCTAAATTTCAGCAAGATTTTTGACAATGTGTCAAACTACAGGGTTCTGGCAAAAGTGAGATGGGCAAGTCAAGGTAAAAAAACTGTGTGTAAAATGAGGAGCAGTAAGAGGCTTAGAAGTTTGCAACTGGTGTGCTGTGGGAATCAACCCTGGGTCATGGTATCTCTGTCCTCATACAGGGCATGAAGAACAAGATGCATTTCTATGCAGATGACACCATGGATAAGGGAATGGCAAAGGATCTTAAGGAGACTGTAGGTATGTTGAAACTTTGTTTCATCCCATCAAAGTGTATGGTGCTGTATCTAGGAAATGACAATAAAAGTGCAGAATATATAACTGGAGTAGTCAGACTAAGGAATCCAGAGCAGTAATATGACCTGATGGTCATTATTATTATTATTATTATTATTATTATTATTATTATTATTATTATGAAAAAAGAAACCCCAAGCTCAACGTGAAAAGGTATCAACAAAGGCAATTCAAATGCTGCAAAATGCTACTGGAAGAATAGAATCAAGAGATAAAATAGTGGGTTGATAATACCCCTAGATGAGATGCTAGTTGGTCCATAGATGGAATGCTCTCTGCAGTTTTGTAGGCCTTTTTGGATAAAGGTGCTTACAATGCTGGAAAGCTTAGTGAGCAAAGTGGCTAGGATGAAGAGGGAAATGGAGATTCTGACATATGAAGCGAGGCTAAGGGAGCTCAACCTTTTTTTCACAGATGAAAGGAGAGATGGGAAATGGGAGATGGAACAGGCAGGTCATGGTCAGCAGATAAAGAGAACATAGTTTAATTTGGATATGAGAAAATATTGTTACAATGATGGTAGCTGGCATGCAGATTCAGTTACTGAAATAGATGATAGAAGACAGCAGAGATGCTAATTCAACTATGATTCTTGGGAGATAGGATAAAAGGGACAAGAGCAGCTGCCTTAGGCTAGCAGCAACACTCAGAATAGACAGACAATCAGTATTCTAATGCTAGTCTATGCAATTCAAGCTATTAATATTTGTAATCAATAATTCAATAATAGGAAATATAAGGCTATTTCATTAGAGGCCATGTGTGTCTTGCCATTAACTACCCTAAGGCTCTACCAAACTTTTAAGGAGGGCAGAGGTCCTTAACTGAAAATCTGCAGGGTATAGTAGTATAAATACCACCTCAGGTCTCCCCTCTGAAAAGAGACTAACTAGGGACTAACCTAGTCAACAAAGTATAAATATAAATATATATAAAATATATATAAAAATTGCTATTTAGTGATGAAATTATTCATACAGTCATTTGTAAATTATATCATAACATTTGTGTTTAATAACAAGGTTGTTCTGATGAAGTCATTTTAATATGATGAAAGCGCTTATGTTTTATTTTGGATGATTTTATATATTTTTATATTAAAATACAGTATCTACGGTTCCTTGGTGCCTTTCTCTTTGGTTTACAGTTTAACTTGCACCAATTCATCTTATTTTTGGGTTTATTGTAGCAGGAAGCAAGTTTCTTTTTTTGAGTTTTATTTAAGTTTGTTAGGATAGAAGCAGCATATAAGAGAGTTGGCAATAAGAAGGTAGCGGCTATTAATTCATGTAGGATCCCCATTGGGCTAAGAGTTTAGTCAAACGGCCATCTACTCAACACTACCCATTTTTACTTGTTTTTTTTTCCCCACATCTTTAAGCATTCTGATAGCAGTTCTAATTCTTTTAGTAAATTTAAAAGGATATTTACCAGGAAAGGCCACCTGGATAATACCCAGCTGTTTGCTTCCATTTACAACTGATACATATTTTTAGTACATATAATTAGATTCAGTGACACCATTTGTACTCTGTTATGACAATCTAGTTCTACAAAATACAAGAACAATTAAAATGGGGAAATCATTATGGATCTATTCCACACTTCATCTACTTCAGATTTCAGGCTCCAGGTTCCTTTTAAATATGTATCCCAATTATTCTCTATCACATCCCTAACAAAGTGGGAAAGTAGCTGGGAACAATCTAGCAAGGAGAGCAGAAATGTACAATTATTTGAACTGCCACTGACAACTAAAGAAAGCAAACCTCCTGCATCTAGTAGCATACCTGGGGGGTGAAAAATAGATCTGCTTATCTTTTGTTTATTAGGGGGATTTATTTTCCCTCTCCCAAATTATTTTATTTATTTATTTTTTATTTATTGACATTTGTTAACCAGGTTGGTCTAGAACCCAGCCACTGGGGATGCACAAGCCAGTGCATTTCTTCGTGCCAGTCCCAAGCCTGGATAAATGGGGAGGGTTGTGTCAGGAAGGGCATCCGGCGTAAAACATGTGCCAAATGAGATATGCGGAAAACAATACAGATTTACATACCAGATCGGTCGAGGCCTGGGTTAACAATGACCACCACCAGTACTGTTGGCCAACAGGGTGCTGGAGGAAATTGGACTACTGTTGGCCGAAGGAGGAGAAGGAGAAGAAGAGGGATAGTGTGACAGCAGTGAGGTCTGCAGTGGGAGTGACAGATGCGTTTAAGGTGGAGGTGGGATTACATCGGGGATCAGCTCTGAGCCTTTTCTTATTTGCAGTGGTGATGGACAGGTTGACAGATGAGATCAGACAGGAGTCCCTGTGGACTATGATGTTTGCAGATGACATTGTGATATGTAGTGACAGTAGGGAACAGGTTGAGGAGACCCTGGAGAGGTGGAGATATGCTCTAGATAGGAGAGGAATGAAGGTCAGCAGGACTAAGACAGAATATATGTGTGTGAATGAGAGGGAGGACAGAGGAATGATGAGGATGCAGGGAGTAGAGCTAGCGAAGGTGGATGAGTTTAAATACTTCGGATCTACAGTTCAGAGTAATGGCGAGTGTGGAAGAGAGGTGAAGAAGTGAGTACAGGCAGGGTAGGGTGAGTGGAGAAGTGTGACAGGAGTGATTTGTGACAGACGGGTACCAGTAAGACTGAAAGGGAAGGTCTACAAGAGGGTAGTGAGACCAGCTATGTTATATGGGTTGGAGACAGTGGCACTGACAAAAAGGCAGGAGTCAGAGCTGGATGTGGCAGGGTTAAAGATGTTAAGATTTGCATTGGGTGTGATGAGGGTAGACAGGATTAGGAATAAGTATATTAGAGGGTTAGCCCAGGTTGGACGGTTTTGGAGACAAGGCCAGAGAGGTGAGATTGCATTGGTTTGGACATGTGCTGAGGAGGGATTCTGGGTATATTGGGAAAAGGATGCTAAGGATGAAGCTGCCAACTAATAGGAAAAGAGGAAGGCCTAAGATAAGGTTTATGGATGTGGTGAGAGGACATGCAGGTGGTTGGTGTGACAGAGCAAGATGCAGAGGACAGGAAGAAATGGAAACAGATAATCCGCTGTGGCGACCTCTTATGGGAACATCGAAAAGAAAAAGAAGTTAACCGGGTTGTTCCAGCTGGGCTTTTGGTCCATTTTCAGTGGAGACACAAGGAGCAAAGCTCGAAAAATCACAGTTTACAGAGAATCAAACATCTGAGTCAAAAATATTGTCAACATCAGTTATACAAAAAAGTTAGAGAAACAAAGCAGAAATGCAAACACGATATATACATACCAATATTTTTATAGACTAAAATATATTTACATATTTACAAAAAGAGTTAAGTCCAACAGTATTGATTGTAGAGTTTAATAAGTATCCACAATAATGGAGAACTTAGCTGTAGGTGGAGGGACTGAGAAGGTATATAATAGGGCTGTGGGGAGCTTAAGTAGGGACTTGACAAGGAGACATTTTTGGAGTTGACAGAGTTTTATTCTCTGGATTTTCCCAAATCTCTATGCTTTCCCCTACCTAGCACTTAGAGAACATCCTATAGGTCATATGTATCATACCTTTGCTAGGAATTAATAGGGTTCTAGTATCAAATATCAGCATAATTATTGGTGGGTAGTCTTGTGTCTTGCTATTAAATATTTCATTTTCCAAACTTCTCCTATCAAGCTCAAACTTACTCCCCCATCTTCCAATAACTGTTTTCAGCACGTTAAGCCTGCAGATCTTCTATGTTCCCTATCATGTAATGGTACAAAATGTTGCCATCTGGTAGACTGGTGAATAGGTTTCAGTTCATGATAAGACGATCTTGTTCTCTCCATGATCCATCAACCAGTTTTTATTTTTTCTGATGTTATCGTAGATTCAACTTTCCCTTGTTTATGTCTTCATACAGCATCATAAGTTTAACTAAAGTTAGATCGTTTCATTGTTAGATATAGCTATCTGCAGTCAAGCACAGTAACACTTAAAACTTCACATCCTTCACATATATTCCAAAGTCTGACACCATCTAATGAATTCTATGTTAGCCTCTGGAGCAGAGCCTCCTCTTGATTTCTATAAAGCTGTTATCCAGGAGTGGGGGGACAGGAGGTAGGGAGTCCTTGAGCAGAGTAAGCATTAAAGGTGAAATAAACCAAGTAACTGTTTATACTTGTTGGGGGAAGTTCAAGTAAATTTGTTTCATGCTGTGTAAGAATGAACAGATTTTCTTGAGAAGGTTTTTGTTAGTCAGTTATACTCAGGAAGTTATATAGTCAGAGAACTGTTAAGGGGACGGCCCTGCCCAGTTCCCACAAAGAGTATAACAAACAGCAAGAGTCTTGCTCCCATTTTTACCTTTTACCTTATATAATCTCCTAAGCAGTCTTATGATTAATGGGGGGGGGGGTCTTATATAGTCCATTACAGTGAACAAAAACTCCAAGTCAACTTAACTAAAAGCTGTTTCAGCCTTTTCAGCATTTATATTGGCTATTACGAAAGGGTATGGGCTTTATAGACATCTTCAGCTAGAAAGGCTGTAATGACTCACTATGCATATAGGCTTACAGCAGGTCAAAAACTGAGATGTGGATCTTAGGATAACTAAAATTATAATGTGTTTCCAGGTAGAGGGAGAATCACCTGTGGCAATGACATAGTTAAGAGTTTTGCAAAGTTATTTGCAAACTTGTAAGACTCCTATAAACAATCTTCTAGAAGAAGGCCGTCTGTTCCTGGTGTTACTTCTAAATAGCCTTCTCAAGGCTGTTTCCACCTACTTAGAGCTTCTGTTTGCTCACTGGTCAACTTTGGAAAAGGTAACTGGAAGGAGGAGGTTTCAACTCCCCCAGATGAAGTCTCCATTCCAAGCATCCTTTATATAACTTTGAATGATAAGAGAGAACTCCTATTACAATATTCCCAGGAATGAAAGCATCTCACCTGAGCTGGGTCCAAGTCTACACACCTGAGTCTACTCACCACTCTTGCCACTAACTGTTGTTTCAGCCACAGAACAACAGACACAATGGGTGAGGCTTTGAAATATTTCAACCTCCTCATCCTCCCTTTATCATTGTATAATTTAACAATTTAGAACATTTCTTCTCTTTAAGTGCTGAAATAGTGTCAAGATCTCCTTCAGTTCCTACCTGAGTAGGTTTATTCTGCCCCTTAATAACTCATTTTGAAATGTCTGACATTTTGTCAATGTGTACTTAATACAGTTCCCTGTACATTCCTCCAGAAAAGTAACATTTTAACTTTCATCTCACTGCGCCATTAGAGTAGTAAAAACATCCATTCTAATGTCTTACCATGCCTGGTAGAGTACATTGATCCTAACTTTAGAAAGACCTCCCTTGCAGTAAAAAAGGTTTAATTTCCAATGTTTCTGAAAAAATTCCTGAATCAAGCATAGTTTTAAAACTATAGAGGCTAGAGGCATGGTCTCCTAGATGAATAGGATCATATTCCACTTGCTTGATCATATGGCAGTGCTCCACTGAGGCTATCACTTTATCAGTTCTTGAATATGAATAGAATCATGGATAAAAGGTGTTTCTGCAAGAAGACAACCTGAGGGAGAAATGAAGGTAAATCATTTGTCTAGTTAAAAAAGGCCGCCTAAGAAATTTGCTTACTGTACTGATATGTAGCCTTTGTTGGCTACAGTAAATTTTATCCCTTTAACAACACATATTGAGTCTTCTGCCTGTAAACATAATTCCACAGTCCCTTTAAGCAAACCCTTCCTGTATCATTCTGACCACCAGAGCAGTTGCATTTATGTGAGGATATACAGTCTCACAACTGTAATCAAATGCCCTGCTAAAAACTCTTATATCACATTCTCTCTCCCACTGGGAACTGACAAATGCACTGGTATTTCAAATGGGGTCACTCTAGTTATCAAAATCAGTGTACTATTCCTTCTGCCTATGAGATAACATGAAAACCCACCACCTGCAGCATATTTTAGGAATTTTTCATGAACCCTCAAATGTGCTTCCTGGAATGAAATAAAATGAGGCCTAAGCTGTTTGATACATAAAAAAATAAAAATAGGACCAAATAGGTAACCATTTTGAATACTGCGACCTGCTATACTGAATCCTGAAACACAGAGACTGAATGGGTGAAAACATGGATTTACATATACTAAGTCCACAATAGTCATTTCTCAGGATATTCTCTTTTCTTTGAGGTATGGTAATCTTGGAGCTGGTTATTATAAAGTTGGGGGGGCATGGTGGACTTGCCCCCATATTGGGGGGTGCAGGGGGGGTCTTGTCCACCTGCACAAAACAATTCAGAGTACCAACATTTAAACAGGGAGCCCCATGAGGGGCCAAAAAACACCCTGAAAACCGAGGAAAAGAGTGACTCTCAAAGATTGCTCTTTAAAGTTTTTTTGTATGGTGGCAAGCCTCCACACCCTTCAAACTAATATATATAACTATATAATTATATATATATATATATATATATATGTATATGTATAACTAATATATATAAACTTTGATCTTATGGTCTGCACCATAAGAAAGTCAGCGCTTTGAAATGTCAACATTTAGAAGTGGGCCCATATATATATATGTATATATATATGTATGTATATGTATATATATATATATATATATATATATATATATATATATAAACTCCAAGATCTTCATAACTATCTTCATAACTTGGAGAAAAGGGAATATCCTGAGAAATGGCAATTTTGGACTTAGTATATGTAAGTCCATTTTTATAACCATTCAGGCTTCATGTTTTAGGACTCACTCTAGTGGGTCCTAACAGTGCATATGGTTACCAAATCAAAAGCACCAAATTGGTGAATCTCAAACTAGACGTGCTCAGCACTCAAGCAGAGACCAGTAATATTCCCCAGTGACTATTATAAGTGTCTGGCTATATTGGTGCAGCAATACAAAACAACTAATTATTCAATAAACCAATTAAGTGTAGTTTGCAGCATGGAATGAAGTGCAGCTGAGCACTTATCAGGACTGGCTGTGTGCTACATGTAATTGCCATCATATTGAACATGTGTGTTTTTGATATGTCATTTTACATGTGCTGCTTTCAGCTTTCACCTATTACATTTGTATGAATAAGACTGGCATACTGAGTTTTACCAGTCTACCTTGTCCCTCCACTGACTGTTGTAGTTGCAGATTTTGTGCCCCTTTACCTCAGATGTAGGCCTGCCGACAGTGAAACAAGTAGTGTTTATGTAACTGCTTTTTAATAGTCAAATTCTTCTGTAGTCATGTGACTCAATAATAAGACAGATGTGACAAGTACTGATGAAGTGTCGTCTTCATCCTGTATTTTGATACAGAATTTGGTTAAAATGTTTTAAAGAAAATCTTTTCCATTCAAGAGAAATTATAAAAAACTTCATATAGATTCTTCCTTTTGTTTAGATGCTCTGGTTGTCAGCTCAACCATCTATAATAATCACAGGACAAATTATTATTAACAATGTGGCCATCCCCTTTGGCTGATGTGAGAGGGTTTGTTTTAATATTTTGAGTAAAAGAGACAAAACTCTTCTACTAGGTTGGTTGCACGTTCCTACATCTGATAAAAGTGAGAGGAACAAAGATGGTTCCTGCCTTGTTTGGGGTAAGGGAGAACTTTCTGATTAGCCACCACAATAACATATGTCATAGCATGTCTTTAATAGGTTCATATGTACTTACTAAGTTAATGATGTGTTAGATCTTAAGAAGGCTACCTTACATTCCCATGTTAGTTTTTACGCTTATATTTTTTGCACAAATAACTTAGAGATAGGCAGAACAAGGATATGTTGGGACATTTACATGCTGCCCCTATACACGAGGGACAAGTGTGCTTTTCTTTTTAAGTTGTTCACTACAGTTGACTGTTTTAATAGATCATACCCAGTAAGTACATAAGCAATTTGCTATAGCTGACTGGATTTTAATAAGTCATACTCACTATATTTTGTTCTGTGTGATAAACGTAGATGGAATATGTCAGTGTCCAAAGTGAAGAGTAAAAGAACTTGGAAATGTAGGAAAGTACTATGTTGTTGGTAATATGTGAAAATCTGGAGTGCATGTACTGAAGTTGTGTTTATAATGTAATGTGCACTCAGACAGAGAAATGACACATACATACACATGCATAAACACATATGTTTACAGTTCCTTTAGGGCCCCAATTTAGATTTTAATTGGGTGGAATCACTTTGTCTGACAGCCTACATGCTAAACAGTTATATCTGAAAATTCCATCCTTTGATTAATTTGTGTGTTTCTATAGTCAGAAAAGAGTCATATCTCAGACAACTATACCCCATGTGAGAACAAACAATCAATTCTCAGCAATAATCACAGGCCAATGTATAACATTTCTGAACATAAAACTGGTGTTAGTGGGAGACGGCTCAAAATGTGAAGATAATGATTCATTCAGCTACAGTTACGATGAGTACTTCATACAGTTGTACTATATTTCTCATCAGAGTTGTCTTCACATATTAGTCAAAATAAAAGGGAAAGAAATCAAGCTACAAATCCAACAGCTTAGTGGGGGACCCAGTAAAGATGTCTTGGGCAACAGTTCTGGCAAAAACAACTTGTGCCTTAGAAACCATGTCCAATAATTTCTGATGAAGGTGAAGACTGAAGAGAAGATCAGCACCTCACAGATAACTGCTATAGAAACCTTCGTATAGAAGGTAGCAGAGTTAGCAGCTTGTTATGCAGAATAAGTGTTGATAAGGCTCTGAATGGGCTCACCCAATCTGATGAGCAGGGTGCCGGTTGGAATTTTGAGGACTGTAAATGTGATCCTCAGAAAAAGACATCTGACAGTGCATTCAGGGGGGATTATATACAAAGTCTGATGCTGCAGTATGTCAAAATATTCCTGCTACTGAAAGATATAATCAACAGTGGTGTGAGGGGAGCTCTGACCCTCTGAAAAATTATTTTAAGCTTGTAACAGTGAGTTTTGTAATTTGCTGTTATTTGTTTGAATCACAATTTAGATTTTTTTATTGTTTCAACATGATGGGACTTGCAGGATTGGGTCTTAGACATCTGGTAAGGGAAGATACTGAACAACATCTTAAATCTATATAAGCAGTGAAGGTTTTCATTCAGAATTCTAAAGCTCAAGAGATCAGATGTTACAAAAAAGAAAGAAAGAAGGAAATCATTTACTTAATTAAATTAAATACAAAATGAATAAGTAAATGGAAAACTCCAATTGACCTACAGCGGGAATTATGAGTAAATCAGTTAAAGCTATACACTTTTTATGTTTTTCCTTTCCCCAAGGTTATGCAACCTCAGAGTTAAAAATATATATGTAACAGTGACATAGATACATTCCCTCACATGGGATATCAAAAGGGACTTCTACACTACAAAACCACAAAATAATTTGAGATCTTCATTGATTCAGGAATTTCTTTATGTTTTCTTTCTTTGGACTCCATGTTTTTAAAATCTTAAATAGGATCCACCAGCAATCCCATTTAGACTACTTTATTTGCCAAAACGAACTTTTGGGAGCAGACAGGTTAGTAATACAGAACAGCTTAATATTACTGCAGAACTGCTATTGGCAAACATCAAAGATTAAAGCAATAGTCATTTCATGAACTTTAGCTATGACCCAGCTAAGGAATGGGATCCCTTCCTGTCACAGCACTAAAAATGTAAACAGCTGGAGAAATTAAAATGACAGTCCAGTGAACACTAGGACCAGAGGTCTGAACCTGCTTCAGCAAAAAAAAAAAAAAATCAAGGTGGAGAAAAAGATTAATCATGCAATGACTACTCCTTCTCTGGAACAAATTTCTACTCTGGATCAAGGTGACACAGTATATTCCTACACAAAGTAATTAGACAATTGGATAGGTATTCACAAATTCACCCCCGGCAAGACTGGCCTATCCCTCCTTGACAAAGCAAGGTATGGCCAAAGGATGAATACTGGCAAGGTATAAATGGCCACATGACCCAGTTGCTTTGTATCTTTGATATGATTCTTTGACAGAAGTGACGTTAACAGTAATATTTCACAATAAGATAACAATTTGTTACTGGAATAGTAATAAGAACATTTGACAGGAGGCCTTATGACAGCATCCAACTAAAAAGTTCAAATCATTATTAGGGAAGCAGCAATTTCCTAAGAAGGCTAAAATGAAGAACCCCCTTTCAAGAATACCTTATCCATGTAATGAGAAGCTAATGGAATGGAAGGCTCCAAGGAAGACAGGCTGAGAAAGCAAAACATTACCATCATTATAATTTTCTAAGCACCTATCAAGATGAGATTTGCAGATGTAACATATTAAGCACAGTAGACCAAACTTCGCAATCCTCAGCAACAGTCTGAAGTTTATCCTATGGAATTATCAGGTACTCACAGGCTAACTAAGAAAGGGAGACCCTCCAGTGTGTACTGAGTACAAGCCATGGTTTCTGCCCAGTGGAACATGTCTTGCACAGTTTGCATGGAATATGCTCAGGGGACATACTCCGAGTGTTCCTGAGCCCCCTCAACTGACTCCTCTCAGTACAGAAGAGTAGTGGCTGTATTTAGACATCCTATGAGACTGCTCATCTCCTCACTCTGTTATGGAGAGTCAGCCCTGCTGTAATGTGGGGGAACCTCACTTCTGCTAAGTGCATCTGCAATCTCATACATTTGGTCGCTAGTCAAAGCTTACTTCTTCACTACATTATGGTACAGCACCTTCTCATCCATTCTACCGTCACTCATGAACAAGATCCCAAGGTACTTAAAACACTTCCACTTAGTTGTTCTCTCTAAAAAATAGCAATCCATTCCTTTTGGGAACAGAACCATGACCTCTGATTTCAAGATTTTGATTCTCATTCTTTCTGCTTCAGAGTTGGCAATGACCTACTCCAGTGCATGCTGAAGGTCACAGTCATTTGAAAATAAAAGGACAACAAAGATGCAACTTCCGCATCCCCAGACTGGATACTCTCCAGACCTTTGTTATGTCTTGAAATACTGTCAAGGAAAATCACAAAGAGGATAAGACATACCCTTGCTAGAGTCCTGCATCTACTTTGAGCATATTCAGCTTAGTACCAAGAACATAAGTACTCTCCCTCCTCAAACACCGGGACCAAATGGTACACAGCAGAAGCCCATGGACCCTGTTGTAGCACTTACAAGACATTCCAGGATACACAGTCTTGGTCTTCTCAAATCTACAAAATATATGTAGTCAGTATTGTTTAAGTTTAACTCCCATAATCTTTCCACTATGTATGCAATGAAAAACAGTTGACCCACTCCTCCATGTCCAAGATGAAATCCACATTGCTCATGCTGAATCTGAGGTTTGACTTTTGAAGGGAATTTCATTTGCAGTACTCTGGCATATGCTTTCCCAGAGATCCTGCGAGTGTAATCCCTCTGTATCTAGAACACACCCTCCCATCTCCCTTTTTGAAAATGGAAAAAACAATCCTTGTTTGCTAATCAATAGATACTATCCCACCCTTCCATGCAACATTAAAAAACATACTAAAATCAATATTCCAAAACTGTTCACAGACTTTAGCATTTCCAGATGGATTTCATCACTCTCATTAAACACAGTGACCTCATTTATTGAAATGGATTGGATTCCACCACCCGCTTCTGACACTACCTCCTCAAACGAGGCATGTCCATGAGATTCAGGAGTTCTTTAAAGTGTTCCTTCTAACTACCAACAGTGACCCCATTAAAATCATCATTTATCTACCCTTACTGTGTATTGTCTGGAAAACATCCCATCTCTTCCTCATGAGTCACCAGATGGCTTGCTGGAACATTTTTTAGGTTGTCCAAAAGTTATTTCCATAGTCCTATCAAACTCTGCCTGTATGCTGTTGCTTCAGTGATTACTGTAGTTAGTACCTTTCTGGCCTGCCAGTCTGTCATATCCAGGGGAACCCCCCACTAATTGCCAGTAATGCCATTTCTTTAACATGACTTAACCAGAAGGTCCTAAGGTTACAGTCATATACGGACCACTTTTTGGCCACAGCTTCTTAATACTTCATCAGCATGTCCACAAGCCTCTGTAATTATACAGAAGCAGCTTGTCTGGAGCTGGAAGTTGAATATATCGCACTTGAAAGCTTTGCTTAGACAATCCCAGCTCACCCTGATTACATATCTGGGCTTCCCAGGTCTATGCAGCTGCTGGTGATCATCTGACAGCTTAGGACCTCTCTTGATCTGAGTGTCCAGAATGTATGACTTCAGATCTGATGAGGCAACTGACCTTCAGACCAAGGCACTCTGGTATGAAGTCAAGGATAATGTGGAAGGCCTCTGCATGGCAAAGTTCGCTTATGACTGCATGCTGGGGGAATCATTTGAATCCCCCAGTGATGTAGATATCCTTCAGGAGGGGTTTAGATCAGACAAATGATTGGTGCCAGAACCATGGCCTAAAACTATATGTGAAAAAATGCATTATCATACCTTTGGGAAGTCAAATACCCCTGCAAGTTGCAACATCAATAGCACACCTCTAAGAGCTGACTCAAAGGTGAGAGATCAAGGTACACAGATCGACAGTAGCCTGAACTTTGACTGTCACGGGTCCACACTGGTGAGGAAGTCTTTCTATGTGGCAGAACGTATAAGTAAATGTATGGCATCCAGAGCCAAGGGCATTATAGTCCCACTATACTCAGCCCTCATTACACCAATAACTGAGTACAATGAGCCATTTGGCATGTACTTGACTAAGTTCTTATAGCAGCTAGAGTGACCTCATTGGTTCCTGACAAAGAAAATACAGGGTATGAACAACATGACCTATGCAGATAGACTAAAAGGCATATCCATTTACTCTGTCTTCTTCTGACTATTAAGGGGTGATCTATGCATGACCTAGAAGGCACTCATAAATCCAACCCTGATGGAACTGCTAGAAAACTGCAAGTCAAACAGCATGAGAGTCACCCAATCTAGGAATCAAAACTTAGTGACTCAAACAAAACATGCTGGAGGATCAGGTATGTATTTCAAAGATTGCCCCTTTTTTGGAACAGACTTCCCATTCACATTAAGTAGAGCCCTTCCCTGGCCCTCTTCAAATGCAGTTTCGATCAATGGACTGGGAATTGCAAATTCACATCTGTGGTAGTGCCATGTCCCTTATTTGGAAGTGACACTTTCTAAAGACATAGAACTACATATGTTTAAATCTAAGGTTTACAGAAAAACAACTTTTTCAAATAATTTCTTACACTATTCTAACAACTACCCACATCACCAGAAAAAGAGTCTAGTAAAGGGACAGATGGTGAGAATTTCCAGAATGGGACCAGATGACATCCTGGGCTGTGTACTACATGAACTACAAAATGAACTGGCACCTCACCTAAGTGTGATGTTTAATCATAGCTTCACCTCAGGCTTCGTGCCCAGTGAATGGCGCACAGCTACAGTTATCCCTCTCCACAAGGGGGGACCACCTTGGACCCCGGGAACTATCGTCCCATCAGCCTAATGAGCTTGATCTGCAAAGCCATGGAACACATTATCATGGAACTTATAAACAAAGACATTGTCAACCTTTAAACACTGGAGCCCACCCAATTTGGTTTTGTGAAGGGCCGATCTTGTCTCCTCAACCTGATTGACTTCTTCAAATCAGTTTCCAGAGCCATGGACAAGGGTAAGACAGTCCACACAGCCTATCTGTACCTCACCAAGGCCTTCTACACCATCCCCCACTCTGGAATCATAGATAAACTTACTAAGCTGGACATTAATCCCTATGTCACTCGATGGGTCGCAAACTGGCTTACTGATAGAACCCACACTGTAAAAGTAGCCGACTCCAAATCCAGCTCCAGACAAGTAACAAGTGGAATACCTCATAGTTCAGTTCTGGCACTGCTCTTGTTTGGCATCTACTTCTCCAAAGTACAGGCCAACACCAAGGGATTCTGGCTAACAAAGTTCGCCGATGACTGCAAACTGGAACGCATTATCAAATCCCCAAATGATGTGGATATCCTATAAAAGGGCCTTACAGAGACAGATGCTTGGTGCCAGAGCCATGGGCTCAAGCTCAATGCCAAGAAATGTATAGTTATCCCTTTTGGGAAAAAACATGTACCCATGAATTACCACATAAGTGGCAGTACTCTAAACCCTGAAAGTGTGATAAGGGACTAAGGGACACAGGTGGACAGTGGTCTCACCTTTGATAACCACATCGCCACAACAGTCAGGAAATCCTTCTATGCAGCACATCTCATTACTAAGGGCTTTTCATCCAGGAAAAAGGAGGTCATTGCCCCACTGTACTCATCCCTCATTAGACCCATTATAGAGTACAATGCCCCATTTGGTATATACCTCACAAGACATCTGCAACAGTTGGAAAGGCGGCAGAAATACCTCACTAAAAGAATCACAGGCCTAAAGCAGATGCCCTATGCTGACCATCTAAAAAAAACTCCAGCTATACTCTATCGCATATCGTCTACTCAGTGGCAATCTCTGTTTAACATACAAGGCCATGTCAAACCCAGAGCTGTTGGACATGCTACACTTAAAGAATTCCCAATTCCTCAGAGCCACATGCTTCAGGGATCTAAATATGGTCATCACAATGAACAAAACATGATGGAGGGATAGATTCATGTCCTAGAGACTCCCCATTCTCTGGAATAGACTGCCCATATATGTCAAGCAGAGCGCCTCTTTGGCCCAAAAGGAACATTGACTGGATGGGAGATAGGAAGTTCACCCCAGGGATCACATCAGTTGCCCTGCTAGACAGGGGACCAGGGAAGTAAAATTCTTGGAAAAAAATAGCTGGGGAAATGTTATGGCTAGGCTTGTATATGCACTAGGGCTGATAGCCTAGTACCAACCTATGAATAGTGTCCAACGATACATGCTTTTTGATAGAAATAAACAAACTGATTGATATGTTCCTTAAAAGGGACTACCCTCATGCAGTGATGGAAGATATTAAAACTGAAGTGGTGAATAAAAGGGAAATATACTTTTATCCCATTTTAGGTAAAGGAATCGATAAGGAAGTGATGAATAGTGTGATGCCTAACAACTGCAAACATACCATGATTGTTAAGTTTGGTAATACTTCAAATGTTATCAAAAATATTGTTAAGAACAATTGAAAGCTTATACAAAGTAATGCCAGTATTAATTTGACATTAGGAACAATTCCTAATTTTACCTAAAAGCAGCATTTGAATTTGAAGGAGAAATTAGAAAGATGAAATGCACAGGGTGAAATAAGCAACTATAGCAGTAGAAATAAAGGCATGGAGAAATGTGGATCTTGTCAGCAATGCAAAAATATTTTTGTTGGGCATACTCTGAAACTGAGGACACCTACTTTAAAACTTAGGTTACATAAGACATGTGATTGTTATACTGCAGGTGTGATTTGTATGGTCTTCTGCGATTTCTGACACTCATATTATGTTGGCAAAACAGAAAGAGCTCTTAAAAACATATATGGGCTCTGCTATGACATAAAAACCCAAAAAGTCAACAATACCCTATACAAACATAAGTTAGACTGTTCATTCAAGCAATACAAAATATATATTTTTTTAATTTTGGAGCAGGTTTCACATAATCTGGGGGGGGGGGGCATGGTCGGATACATTAGAGTATCAGAGCTCCAGTGGTAGTTAAGATTAAATGCTAGTAATTTGCCTGGTCTTAATGATATAGTCTCTTTAAACAGTTGTTAAAATAAAAAGTTGGTAAGCTGTAGTATTCTGGTATAAGTTATATTCATGGTTTATTACCTGAATGTTGTTTCTGTTCTGTAACATCCCAGTTTTATAATTACTATTTAATGTGGAAGTTTTTATTTATATTGATATTGTATGGTGACTGGTTGATTAATAGATTGCGTATGAGATTTGTTATTTAAGAGCACTGTGGAGATTCATTGTTTCGATGAAGTCCTGCTTGCTATAAGGGATGAAAGTAGTCAATGTTCTGCATTTTATTCATATAAAACTATTAAATTATTATTGTGGTCTCAGCAGTGTTCCCTGTGCACCAGTTATACTGGGCGTTATCCATTGTTTTCTTTGGTTTTGGTCATTGTTGCAGAGGTTATCACCTATTTTTGTGGTTCCAGGTTAACAAAGCTTCTTCAGCATGCCAGTGACAACATTTCTTCTATTTAGACATGCATAGCTTTTTAGAAATAGGTCTTCTGTCTTTTAATAAGAATTTACTACCTTTGGAGAAATTGACAGCAAGGAGAAATGTGTGTTTTGATCACATAGGGTGATTAGAATCAAGATCTGTTTCTTTTACTGCCATGAGAAAAACACTCTTTGATTGAATGGAATTTGAGAGAAATTCTAATGACAGGTCCCTCACTTATATTTCAATAGGGCATTTCTAACCCTGGTCTAAAACTTTGGAAGCTGAGCATTAAGCTGCAAACTAAAGAAATCCTCCCTGCAAAGTATCTCCATAATTCCATTATTTCATGGAATATCTGAAAAACAAAGCTACTATTCATGGTCTAATTGAACTGCTTGACTTAAAGGAGAACTACAAAGCTACTATTCATGGTCTAATTGAACTGCTTGACTTAAAGGAGAAATACACCCACAGACTCAAAAAACATGATTATTTCATCATGAATTGGTGTTTCCTACATTTTAACACCACTCTGGGACTAGTTACAGGTTTTTAAATATTTTTATATGCAATTTCTGAGTCTGCTCACATGAGGTCTAGCATATTGAAGTAATTCTGATGTTATATTCTGCATCTATGTATCCCACAATGCAGTGCTTGTCTGTTAAAAAAATTACATTACATTTCTTCCTAAAGCTCCTGTCACTGCATTGATTTTACATGCATACACTGCTGTTTTTAAGTCAGTAAGCTTTAATTAACATTTCATGCCATTCAATGACTACTTAAAACACAGTGCAAATGCCACAGAACAGATTTTCAAAGTGCTTTTTACTGCTGCTACTTTTTAGAAATGGCTAAATTACAGTCTTTTGTGAAACCTGATTGCACTGTTTTGACTCATATCCCATCCTCCTTCACATCTAACTTTCCTAGCTGTCAAAGTGCTAAGGGTAATTTGAGCTGTTACCTGCTGTGATTGACAGTACACAGCAGGAGACTTGACTCATGATCTGTTTCCTTGTTTTAGCCTTTACTTTCTGTATGGGTATGGAGAAGAACCAGGGAGCTGTGACATCACAGCATTGGTGGGTTTTTAGGATGGTCATGGTGATGTCAATTTGGGGAGGGAATTGGCCAGAAAACTACCTATATTCATTGGTCTAGATGACATCAATAAATTGGAGACTGCAACAAGCTTTTCCAGAGTGGGATAAAAGTATTTTGAAAGTAAAACTACCACAGTACAGTAAAGTACTGTTCTAGTGGAGAGACACAGTTGATTTTAAAATATTTTAAATGCTGCACTGTTTATTTATAACAGGGACATTAAATAGGGAGAAAAAGGACAAAACAGTTGAGCATTTAATAACAGAATCCCATTATTGTCCTTTAAGTGATCTTTTAGAACACTATTATCTCCTGGAAGGCCAGTAAGAATGTTATTGGATAATGTCAGATTTCAGAATCTGCCAATCCATTACAGTCTTGTTCCTTACTGTTTAGGCACAGCATAACCATGTTATTGCAGATGACCACTACAAGAAGATCAGGATAAAGGTGTTTTCTTAATTAAATAATAAATAAAAATATGTGTAAGAAACTTGGAAAATAGATAAGCTTTTAGCCTTTTTAATAAATGCATAACAATGATATGTTTCATGGTAGGCACTTTTGTATCATGAATTATCCACAGGATAACCACATCAGATTGAGGACCGATGAGACAAATACAATTATAATAGCAACAAGGTCAAATATACATCTGACCAATCAAACACTCAAAATTTTAAAGATCAGTCATAAAATGAAACATCTAAAGCCATTTGGAATATATTTAAAATTGTAGGATTTACACATATATAAAGATATAAAAGTGTATAGGAGATTATAACTCTATGTTTATTAAAGAAAACCATATGACCATAAAGGCATCTTGTGGAGTGAAAGAAGTGGATAGCATAATGATCTCCTTTTCAGTACACCTTTGTAATTAACTGAATCATTGAGACCCTGAAAACTACAAGATATAAAACCATATAGCACTAGTATTCATAGCAATTTAGCTGGTTCGGCTGGTTGTCTTTACTGCCACCGCTACTATCAATACAGAAACATAAACCGAACCATAGAAAAAATATTTTATATGCATCACATCCAATGATACTTACTTAAATGTTGAAAGATGCTCATATATGTGGGTATAAAGCTTCCTAGTCATTTTAGCAACTTAGAAATTTTCACTCCTAAAAAAACTAGCTAAGTTAACTACATCACTGAAATTGCATGTAAAATAGCCAAGAGGCTTAATGGTAGAACCCTTAATTGTACTAAAATACAGAAGTGAATGAAAATTATTTCTATAAATGTTGCAATTCTCGTATAACTACTCATTAAATGTTACTTCAAAAAAGTTTTTAAGAGTTTTCTTATTTTTATTTATAAATAAGAGTGCATCCCAATCTTGGAAACAAATCATCAACAGTCAGATCATTCAATTGTTACTAACTGTTACCTTTATCTCATTAGATTCAACTGTATGGGTAAGGGTCATAGCTAAGGTTAACAATATCTGCATTTTCTGCCCTGTCTTCTTGCCTGCTGAGGAATTAATGTGATTTGTTATAACCTCTTCTATTTCTTCATTAATAAAAATTCCATTGTACCAAAACCTAGTTTCCAGATTATCTACTTCCTCCACATTATGCATTTTTTCTGGGGTTAAATTATTAGCTCGGTTTACAGTGAAAATGGTGCATGTCAACATGCAGAAGAGCTATAGCTCTTACAAGTAATTTTGTACATAACCTGACACTTAATGCGTCTTTATACTCTGTTGTGCCTAAGAATGTAATGCTAACTATATCATTAAGAACAGTAAGTTAAAAAAAATCAGTTGTGGAAATTAAATAACCAATAAAAACCTGCAGCAACTTTCAAGACCACCCAACCTCAAAAGAAAGCTATCAATGGGGAAATTACAATAAAATAAAATATGGAAAAAAATACTTGTTCCTGTGATTTAAATTATTTTCTTTTCCCCAGTAGAACATTACAAGGTTGGTATATGCCCATTGCAGTACCACTGCAATACCCTCCCCCCAAGTTACAACTAAAACTCACATTCCCCATTTAAATAAATGACACTACATCTCAAAATTTTACTTTCCAAAAGGATGTTGTAAAACTATTTTAAACCAAAATTATGGGAAAACATGTATATGATGACTTGGCATTGAATGTCACTAAAATCTTTTACATTATCCTTAAAATGTAAAGAATTTTTTCAATAAGAGAAAGCTATCTGAATTGTACTAGTAATATTTTGTGTTAACATAAGTAGATATAGGTCATTACTTTGAGCCATTATAGGCCTGGGGGCAGTAATGTCCTTATGGACATAGAAAACAAACACACAATGGTCCCAAACAGACATTTAATGCAGCATACATTAAAATAAAAAATCACGTTAGAATAAAAAGATAAGTGGTTTTGTCTCAGAACACCCTCAAGACTTCATCAGATGGTACAATGTTAAAGCCATTTGAATTTAAACATTCTAAATATCATCACATGACTCATCCTCCATTCTATTTATAAAGTGACAGCATCTACTCAAAGTACCATAAATTAACTATTGTACAAGGAAAAACTCGTAAGTCATAAAGTACAAAATTTAAAAGTACATAAATAACTACAGAAAATGAATATATGATTCAAAACTAACTCAAATATCTCTCGCAAGTCCTACATCAGCTTATTCCAGTCCTGCGAAAGAGGCACAGCTGTTCTGAGGTCCAGGAAGTCATAGATCTACTGGCCACCTGGGTCTTTAAAACCTTGGGAGAATGTCAATAGGTTCCTACGTTAATGTAGCTGTTCAGATATATTCTTTCACAATCACTGGAGACATACAGACTTCAAAATTGTCTGTACACTAATCAAAAGGTTGATATGAGCTCTCCCAGTGTGAAAACAGAAAATGTTAAAGGGCCAGTGTAACTGTCTGTTTTGGTAAATGTCAGTGCTGGCTATTAGTTATACAACCAGAATGCCAGGAAAGAAGACATTTAAAAAAAAACTTGGAATGAAATCAACAAGAACAAAAGAAGAGAAAACTCTAACTTGGAAGAATCCTGCAGCTGTTCACCAAAAAGCAGTTCAAGTTTTAGCTTTGGTAATATGAGGTGACTTTTGTTAACTTAGAGAAAGAAAAAAAATCATATCAGTTTAGAGGTGCTTAAAATAAATTAAGCACTGAAGGAATATATTAACTCAAAAAGCAAAATACTGTAATAACTAGATGTCCAGAGTACTGATAAAATAGCAAACATCAGAAGTTGAAATAAAGAAGATGCTGGCTGAACACAGTGCTTCACAAGATCTGTTTAAAAAAAATAATACGGCAAAATGATGGTACAGAGAAAACTTGAAATTTTCGTCTGTACCAGGGAAACTAGAGGGAGATGGCTGTATTACTATTATGAAAGTACAAATAAGCAACTGGACTGGGGATCCACATCAAGCTTTGTTAATCAAGTGGGCACATTGGATGTATGCTCCAAATCTGGTCATAAGAAAACAGCCAAGTCCTATATTATTAAAGATGCAGTCATACCAGCAGAAATAGTTGATTCTGAAAAAATGTGGCAGAAAGGGAAAGTATTGATATTGGAGACCACAGAGTGTTTATGGAAAATGATTCTTCACTAAAGGTCAGACAAAAGAGAAGCAAATGTATCCCACCAATCAGGGAATGTCTAGAGATAAGTGTGAAGTTCAAGCTGCTGTGCCCAGCTGTCTTCAGAATGTTTTTTATTTCCTGGAAGATCACATATATATTTTTTGATGCAGAACAGGCTAAGGAATAAGTGACAAAGTTTATCCAACAAACAGTGAGCCAACAAGAAAAACAGGACTTTGCTTCTCATTCTTGTGACAATAAAGCTGTTTGACTTTGCCAGTGAAACATTTTCCAGTGTTCCAAGGGAGAATGCTCAAGAGACAGAAAAAAGCACAGGAGTACTTTGGACTTTAACTAGAGTATGGTGATGGGAGATGTAGATGATCATATAGAAGATCAACAACACTAAAATTAGTGAATAAATGGGACTTTAAAATGCCAATCATGATCCAAATTGCATGTTATACTGTGAGACAATTTTGTATAGAATTCTGTCAGGAGAATTTTAAGTGTAGCATGTCCTTCAGTGACTGCTGCATATGTTAAAGATATTAAAATAAACAAATACTTTTTCTTAGTTATAAGATGTATAGTCTTCACAGTTTAACAAGATCAAGAAAGCTGGTCAAAAGGAAGTTTAAGTTAAAATACTATGATTTTAGGCTGCTGGGGTGGAGGGTTGGTTGCAAAGGTGTACTTATTATATGTAGAATTAAGATTATAATTTAAATTTTTCTAGCAAGGGTGGATGTATTAATGTCCTTGGCTTATGGACCTATGTACTTTAAGAGAATAGGTTTGAAAAATAAAACACAATTATGAAATGCGTTGAAAATGCTAGGATTCTTAAATTTACAAAATTATTACCTTGTTTTCCCTTAGTAAATGCTCTCAATGGAAGACAAAGTCTGTAGCTGAAGGCACTTGGCTAGACGTCTGTAGATCGTTTTCTGAGTGAAATACACAAAGATTCCTTAACGTCTCTGCAAAGTTATTAGCTTTTCTTATCATTGCTGACTACTTCTACTTGGGAAAAAAGCTGTCTGCAAGTTGAAGGAGCTCTGAACACTCTGATAGAAATGTAAAATTTAAAGGTGCAGTGGCAAACAATTTGATGAAAAACAAATCTAAAATTGGGGGAATTGAAAAAAATGCAGCCTTAATATTTTAATGCATTTAATAGAACAATGTACAATTTTGCCACTGCAATTTTTCTTAAGGTCTAAAAAGGAATGTTTCTGAAAGTATGAAAGCTATTTTCACATCTGGGAGGGGAACAGACATAAGACAAATCCAGAAAGCAATCAGTATAAGTGGGGATACAAGCTGTAACATATTCTTTTGCATGGGTAACCTTAATTTTAGATTAGGTAATTCCTGTGGGTGCAGCCATTGGTTTGTGGAAATTGCTCCTGTCTAGAGAGTTACACTTCATTTGTTGAAAATGTGCATAGTTTTGTGTGTTTATTCTAAGTTAATAGGAGATGGATGATTTTGAAAAATAAAATTGTGCATTAAGGTTTTTATTAAAGAAAAACATTTTGAATGATGTGCCATAGGTTCAAATAAAGATGAAAGGAAACAACTGTATAAAAGATCAGCCTGCCAAACAAGTGCATGTAAGACAAAGGTTGGAAATACACATTCAAAATAGTTGTCATCTATAACAGGTACACACAATAGCTTTCTATTATAATGGCTATTCTCTTCATATTGTCTTGGAGTGTAAATGGCCTTACAAAGGTACAAGTACTGAATTATATTAAGAAATCTAGAGTACAAATAGCAATGTTACAGGAGACAAATCTGGACAGAAATGAACATGTGAATTTGAAAAAGAAAGGATTTCAGGATGGATATTCAACAGAACATCAGGGACAAATTAGTAATGCTTCTGATAGCTAGAGTGGCTCCAATAGTGACAGAAGATAGAGAGAGAAAAAGGAACAGTAATGGTAGATTTGTGGTATTAAGGTTTACATAGTTAAGCTCATATACATAACACAAGCAGAAATCTATAATTCAAATTGGAAAGGGTTGATGTTGAAGCAAGGTGAATTCAAGAAATAAGAAGAGAATGGGATTTTAGATGCAGATGCTTAAGGAGAATAACAACAGCCATACATAATATTATATTCATGAAGAAGTAGAAGTAGAAAGCACTCTAAGAACTAACCCAAAATGAGAATGGAGAAAGGAGATTCTGCCGATAGGGATGACTGCAATTAGGGGTGCAGAGAATAAGCAAGAGGGGGCTGGAGTTTACTGTAGAAAACTGGCAAAGAAACCAAGGTACTGGAAGCAAATAAATAGAGCTGGAAAGGGAATAGAACGGGAAGAGGCCAAGAAGACATTTGGAGTGCAGGCTAGAGACTGCTTTCCCTACCAGGGATTGGTATCAAAGTATAGGTAAAGATAAATGGATAGTGGAATCTTAAGTGAAAAGGCTTGCTCTGGTAGAGTATTTAGTTGAATCTAGAACAGAAGCTACTATTAAATGGTTAGAGGTAGATAAAACTCAATTACTAACAGAATAGGAGGAGATAAGATAAAAATGATGATGCATACCCAAGCTACAGTTAAGTCCCCAGGAATAGATGATATTCCTATGGAAGTTTGGTAGCTAGGAAGGGAAAAACTGATAGAGATCTGGAAGGTTTTGTTAAACAGTATTTTAAGGGGAGGAGAAGTACCAACAACCTGGAAGAAAGTGGTGGCAGCTGTAATACCTAAAGAGGGTCAAGATCCATTGGATCCAGCTTCATACAGGCCCATTTCAATACTAAACCATGATTATAAAGTATGTATGTCTATAATGGCTAAAAGAATACCAAATGTGATGCCAAATAGATAGATATGGATCAATTTGGTTTTGTGGAGGGGAGGCAAACATTTGATAACATTAACAGAACACTGTTGATCCAGAGGGAAGCAGAATGTAAAAAATACCACTATTGGTGGGTCTTGATGCAGAGAAAGCATTTGATCGAGTAAGCTGGGACTTCATGGGCAGGACAATGGAAGCAGTTGTTTTCCCTGATAAAATTATAAGGTTGATTAGAAGTATATATGAGGGATTGCATGCAAAAATTAAAGTGGGTTGGGTCCTCGCTGATAATTTTTTCTTGAGTAGAGGATCCTCCTTCTCCTTTGTTGTTTGTGTTATGTTTAGAACCATTGGCAAAGAAAATAAGGGACTCGGAAATTTAAGGATATAATTGGTACGGTAGACAAGAAAATGTATCTCTGTTTGTAGATGATATTATTTTATACCTGACAAAAACAGAAAAACATATTATATGTTATAGAACATTTTAAAACAGTTTTAAATCTTCTCATGATACAAAATTAATAAAGCTAAAACAAAGGCAATAGCGGAAAAGTATGTACCCACACACAAATTGGTCCAGCAATATCCTTATTTATGGGGACATGATAAAATGAAGTATTTTGGAGTATGTATTAAAAATGACTTTATTGTAGTGGGTAATGATATGTAGGAAGAGACTAAGCAAAAGATAATACAAAAACTGAGAAAACAGAAGTTTTTTTTTAATATGATATGGGTAGTAAGATACAAGCAGTTAAAATGTTTTTAGTCCCTTTCGCTTTATACATAGGTCAAGTATATTTTTATCAGCCAGAGGAGAAGTTGTGAATAGCAATTAAAAAAGAGATGAAGGATTTTGTCTAGGAGGGGAAGATGGCAAGGGTCAAATGAGATAAGCTGATTCTCCAATAAAACAAGGTGGAATAGGATTACTCTATTTGAATATGGTATTGTAGAACAACACATTTAAGTCTCTTATACATAGCACAAGCAGAAAACTATAATTCAAAGTGGTAAGGAATGATGATGATACAGGGGACAAGCTCAAGAAACAAGGAGAGACTGGGATTTTGGAAGCAGACCCTTAAGGAGAATGTCAATAATCATGCAGAATATTATTCATAAAGTAGCAGAAAGTATTTTAACAACTAAGCCAGTATGGGAATAAAGAAAAGAGATTCTGTCGATAGGGATTATTGCAATTAGGGACACAGACAATAGACAAGAGAGGGCTGGGATTTATTGGAGAAAATTGGTGAAGGATCCAAGGTATTGGGAGTAAATAACTAGAAAGGGAAAGGTAATAGAATGAGAAGACATAAGAATTTATTTGGACTGCAGGTTAAACATTGCTTTCCTTATACAGGATTGATATCAGAGTATAGGCAAAGAGAAAGGAAGAAAGGGGGGTCCTAAATTAGAGACCAGCACAGGTAGAGTTTTATGTAGAATCTAGAATAGAAGCTGCCATTAAAAAAGGAATAATTAGTACAGTATACAAAATATTGTATGACAACTATAAACATCAATCAGAGGAGCTTAGAAAGTATTGGGTAGAGAAATTAGATAAGCAATTCACAAAGAGAAAATGGAAGGATATATGTATATCTTCCAAATATGCAACAAAGTCTAGAAGATTTAGGGTCTTTGCTTGAAAGTGTTTACATTGGTATTTTTATACTCCAAGTAGACTCCAAAGAATTTTTCCTCAGGTAGACAACAACTGTTGTAGATGTGATGGGGAAGAAAGAGGTAACTGGGAACATATTTTCTGGGAGTGTAATGGGTTGGCAGACTTTAAAGATTCCCTGCTGATTGTGCTGTCAGAGATACTGAGTGAGCAGATTTGTGTAACTAAGAAACTGATTTCTTTTTGAGCTATGAAAAAGAATCAAAATTGTCTAGACATAGCAAGACCTTGCTGAGTGTAATTATGGTGGTTGCCAAAAAGCAATAACTAGAAATGGAAATCAAAGTCTAAACCAACTGTACTAGAAGTAGCAAATATAGTAACAGAGATAAAACAACTAGAATTGGAATCTTTAGAAAAGGGAAGGAGCAAACTACATAGGAAAAAATGGGAATTGTGGGAACAATACATGCAGAGGAGGAATGAGCTTTAAAAGGAGGCAGGAGTTGAATGAGCTATGTAATACTTAACTGACAATGACTGGATAGATTACAAATGATGCATAATATTTGCAATTACAGTTGTCTAATTGGGGTTTGTGATGTATAATGTTTGCAACTAAAATTGTGTCAATGGGGATTGTTTTTCACTTATACAAATGTAAGGTTGCCTATTGTCATGTGTGATAATTTAATGAAGATGTGCTCTGTTTTAAAAAAAGAAGCTGCTATTAAAAAAGGGATAATTAGTAGGGTATATAAAATATTGCACAATAACCACTGTAATTAATCACAGGAGGGTAGAAAAGACTGGGAAAAGATATTGGATAAGAAATTCTGAAGGAAACAATGGGAGGAAATGTGTATGGCTTCCAGATATGCAACAAAGTCTGGAACATTTACTGTTTTTTCTTGGGAAATTTTTGTGTAAGCATTTTTATACCTCAAGCAGAATTTTTCCTCAGGTAGATGGCAAATGTCAGAGAAGAAAGGCGTAACTGGGAACATATGTTTTGGGAGTGTAATGAGTTGGCAGACTTTAAAAATTCCCTACAGAGCACTCTAACATACTAGGTGAGCAAATGGATTTTACTAAGGAAATTATTTTTTCAGCTGGGATAGAAGATCTGAACTGCTTAGACATAAGTAAGACTTGAGTTTAATTCTAGTGGCTGCAGAAAAGACAATTACTAGAAAATGGAAATCAAAGTCTAAACCAACTATATTTGAAGTAGCAAATATTGTAGCAGAGATACAAGAACTGGAAGTATGATTTTTAGAAAAGGACAGGGGCAAGTTACACAGAAAAAAATGGAAATTGTGGGAACAATACCTACAAAATAATGTTTTGTATGAGGAGTGAGTTTTGATGTAAGGCATGAATTGAGCAATTTATGTAATATTGGATTGATGATAATTGTATAAAAGAATGTGTGGGATGTATAACGTTAGTAACTGTGAGCATGTTAACATGGTTTGTTTTCTTCTATATAAATGTATGTTTGCCTATGTCTTAAGTGATAATTCAGTACAGTTTTAAAAAGAAGTAATAGAAATTATTTAGAGAGGCTGACAAAGGCTAAACTTTTTCCTGAAGAAGGGGAATGGCACATAGCAAAAAAGGAGCAAGTGAAGAGTGTTAAATGGGAAATAAACCAGATATCCTACAGACTGCTAAGAGATGGCCTGTGTCTGGCATACATGGCACCCTCCAATCCAACACTGAAGTTTAGGGATCTAAACTTCTTCTCCAGCATCAACAGAATGGTTTGGAGGGACATGTATATAGGTTCATACTAGACTATCTGCCCTAGGGCATTTATAAGCCTAGCCAGAGTGTATGTGGCTTACACCACCCCTTAGGATGAGAATACTATGCCCTTTTAGGGTTTAGTTTACTATGCCTCTGTCTAGTAGTGACACAGAGATGACCCCCGGGGTAAACCTACGATCTCCCATCCACTCGTCGAGATTTCTCTTGAATAGAGTCAGTGAGGGGCTCTGCCTAACATGGACTGGGATTCTGTTCCAGAGTGTAGGGAGCCTCTGGGTTATGAATCTGTCCCTCCAGCATGTTCTATTTATTTCTGTGTTGAGGTTTAAGTCACTTGTTCTCGTGGCTCTGATGGATTTGGATTTTCTGAGGTGGAGCATGTCCATTAATTCAGGATTGGACATGGCCTTGTACGCCAGGCACAGATCACCTCTGAGTAGGCGGTATGCGACTGAATAGAGCTGGAGTTTTTCAATCGGGCAGCATATGACATATGTTTAAGACCCTTTATCCTCTTGGTGAGGAACTTTTGGGGTCTTTCCAACTGCTGCAGGTGTCGGGTGAGATACATCCCAAATGGGGCATTGTACTCAATCATTGGCCTGATAAGAGAAGAGTACAGGGGCACAATGACCTCTCTTGATCTAGATGTGAAACCCTTCATGATAAGGTGGGCAATATAGAAGGTCTTCCTAACCACTTTGGCAATGTGAGTGTCAAATGAGAGGTTACTGTCAACCTGGGTCCCTAGGTCCCTGATTACCTCTTCCGTACTTAATGGATTACCGCCTATGTGGTAATTTGTCGGTACCTTGTTTTTCCCAAAGGGTATAACTATACATTTTTTGGCGTTCAGCTTAAGGCCATGGCTCTGGCACCAATTATCCATTTCTATGAGGCCTCTCTGAAGGATGTTTGTGTCTGCTGGAGTATCAATTATGGCGCCCAGTTTGCAGTCATCTGCGAACTTTGTCAGCCACAATCCTCCTATGTTTGCCTGTACCTCGGAAAAATAAATGCCGAACAAGAGGGGTCCCAGGACTGAGCCCTGTGGGACACCGCTTGTGACTGGCTTAGAGTCTGACATAGCTCCAGCAACTCTGACCCTGTGGGTTCTGTCCTTGAGCCAGTTTGCAACCCATCTTGTGACATATGGGTTTACATTTAAGCTGGTGAGTTTGTCTATGATGCCCGAGTGGGGTATTGTGTCAATGGCTTTTGCAAGGTCAAGGTAGGCTGTGTGAACTGCCTTACCCTCATCAATGGCCTTAGTGACTGTTTCAAAAAAGTCGACCAAGTTCAAAAGGCAGGATCTGCCCTTGACAAAGCCAAATTGGGTAGGATCCAATGTCTGTAGGTCCCCAATGTCTTTGTTTATGAGTTCCATAATGATCCTCTCCATAGCTTTGCAGACCAGGCTCGTCAAGCTTATGGGGCGGTAATTTCCAGGGTCCGTAGAAGCACCGCCTTTGTGAAGTGGGACCACTGTTGCCGTACGCCACTCTTTGGGTGCGTATCCTGTGGTAAGGCTAAGATTAAACAGCAGCCTTATGTGTGGGTTTAGTTCCTCTTGGAGTTCACGTAGCACACAGCCCGGGACACCATCCATTGATGCTGTGTTTTTAGCTTTAGAGAGGGCGGCTCTCACCTGGGCATCTGAGATGTTAGGGAGGCTACACTCTGCTGGGATAGTTATTTCTCCTTTTGGGAGGAGAAATTTGCACTGAACCTGTCTGCCAGAATGTTGGCAATGTCAGTGGGTTCAGTGTATTTTGTGTCATTTTGGACGAACTCTGAGCATATCTGGGAGTTTCCACCCAGGTTTCTAACATAGCTAAAGAAGGCCTTGTGATTGTCTTTTGTGTCATTTGCGATTTTTCTCTCAAAGTTGGCCTTGGATGATTTTATGAGTGATCGTAGTTTTTTGCTAGTACTGATCAGAGATGCCTTCCCTTTTAGGGATTTTGCTCTGACGTGTAGTAGCTTCCTCCTTCTGTTGTAAAGTTTGTTTATGGCTGGGGTCCACCAGACCGGTCGCCTGCCTTTGGGGGAATGGGTCTTGGTTTTATTTGGGATTGCATGATCCATGCATTCTTGAAGGTGCCCATAGAAGACATTTGCAAAGGATTCAGCAGTGTGGGTTGTGGTTTCCACTGGCCCAGGGGCCTTGAAAGATACCACTTCAGTCTTAAGAAGTGTGAAGTTTGCTTTTGAGAAGTTCTTCACTGTGGTCTTTTGTGCAGGGGGTGGGGGCGGGATGTGGATTTCCAGTGAGATTAATTTATGGTCTGATCTTACCAAAGAGGGATGTACTTCCGGTGTGGAGCATTTTGTCCCCATGTTTGTGATGATCAGGTCTAGTATATTGTCTCCTCTTGTGGGAATGGTGACTAGTTGTTCCATTGCATTTGAGTTTATGAATTCTAAGAACCTTTGGGCTAGGGTGTTGGGGCTTGAGTAATGTTCCCAGTCTATGTTTGGGTAGTTGAAGTCTCCCAAAATGATGGTATTTGGAGAGATATTCATACTCTCCAGTGTCTTCAGGAAGGCTGTGTGGGGTTCCTGAGTTTGAGAGGGTGGTCTGTAGCACGCTATAAACTGTAAGGCAGTTTTGCCTATGGTTAGTTGCACCTGGATAGTCTCCGATGCTTCGTGCATTGCCACTAACCTGGAGGTGTGGGTATCTTTGATGAAAATGGATACTCCCCCTCCTTTTGTGGTTCTGTCCAAGTTTTGGGGCCGAAAAGCATGATATGAGGTAAAACCTGATAGTGCTGGGGTGCTCTCAGGAGCCTTGAACCAGGTTTCAGTCACTGCACAGACATCGATGTTCTCCATACTGAGGAGGGCTTCGAGGGCGTGCATCTTGAGGTTTAGACTTCTGGCATTGAGCAGCATTACCCTTAGTTTTTTTCCACTTGTGTTTTCTAGGGAGGTAGGTTTGTCATTTGAGCCTTGCCTAAAAAAAGCACTATGGGAGTGGCAAGAGCCTTGGCCAATATCTGGAAGCCCAGAGGTGACAGGTGAAAACCATCCCTTGCGAAGCAGCGTGGCTTGTCAAGCATGTCATCCCAAGCAGACAGACACTGGATCCCCTTAGAATGACACCAGTAATTAAGCCAATTGTTAAAACTGATCATTTTGTCTTTGTACTGTGGCATCATTCTTGGTGAGGGTAAGATGCTGCTCAGGGTCAGGGTCATACTGGCCTGGGCTACATAATCAGAGAGCTCCTCTATGTCTCTTTTCATGTAGTCCAGGGACGTACGTCTCAGGTCGTTCACACCGGCATGTACAATGACTGAGTCATATTTGTACTTGCTGTGGAGTGACCTGAGTGCTTGTGTTATGTGGCGGATTCTAGCTCCCGACAGGCAGCTTACTGTGATCCTTTCCTTGTTCAGTCTGGTGAGCGGGACGTCAGTGTGCCTGACTATGGAGTCACCTATTACAAGTGTGTCTGGCATGTTGTTTGGCCTTAAGGGCTGTGACTGTTTAGCACACTGACTTTGTGAACTATGTGTTGCATTTGCTATGTCTTGAGGTGGTGGTTGCTTGGGTGTCTGCTTTGGAGGCCTCTGTTGTTTTGGTAGATTTTTAATCAGCGCCTCCGAGTATGTTTTTGTGTGTTTATGTGTTTGGTTTGCAGTTGTGATAGTTCTATGTGAGACTGGGTTTGTGGTGTGCGTGGTTACCTTTTCCTCCTGATTGGTCTTGCCAGTACTGAATTGAGAGAGCTCAGCCTCCAGTTTGGCTATATAGTTGCATCTCTCGCATATATTTGTATTTGTTGGGAGGAGGAGAGGGTTGTCCGTGTACATGAGGCAATTGTAACATTGCCTCAAGATTCCCAGATTCACCAGCTGAACAGGAGAGGACGCCAGCAACTGACCCTTCGACATGCTAGAAATAGTGAAAAAGATTGCTGTGTAACTGAGTCAGAAAGGACCTATAGGGAAATGGGTACTCAACAGAATTTAGATGAATGAAGTACTTTACGTTTGTTTAAGAGTGCTTTACCTGTATACAAAATGCTTTAGGAGCAAGTGCTGAGCTTTTCAGATAGAGTATAGGCTGTTTAGATTGCAAGTAGAACAGTTCTAAGGGAAAAATTGAAGAGCAGACTTGGCGGAGCCAGAAAAAGTTTAACCTTGTTTAACCAAGTTTAACCGGCGCTGCGCTATGCGCACGACCGCGCAAAGCCGTGCAAACGTGGATTTTAAGCAGTGAACTACAAAAGAGCTAGGAATGGTCCCAAACAACCAATTACTAACAGCTTCTTGTGCTGAGGTCACTTCCCCCAAGGATAGGTAGGCTGCTCAAGGCTCCCCACTCCCACTGGTGAGCAAAGAAACTTCCTTTTATCCAAGTAAGGTAATGGACAACACAGGAACTACACCACAGCCCAGAATACAGCAATGCCTGTATACTGGTCTAAACTAGTCGAGAAAGGCGGGAAAACAAGGATTATTTTTTGTTTTTTTGCAGAAATACACAGAAAATGCAGAGACAGTGATAAATTAGTTACACAGGCTAGCACACTTTAGTGGGCAGCCTCCACAGTTCAATTAAACAAACAAACAAGCAAACTTTCGACTAAATTCGACTAAATGTAACTTTAAGTGCAGTTTTTAAAATAAATGCAGTAATCAGTAAAAAAACAGTTCAGGCTAGTTTAAAGTAAGCAGCAGAAGCTATTTTCAGTGAAAAAAAGGCAGAGATACTTAAATCCAGAAGGTAGTCGCTTTTTCGAGTTCCTTGCTGCTAGGACCACTCTGTAAACCCACGTGGAGCTTGTCTGAGCAGTATAGCCAGAAAAAATGCCCAGAGGCGGATTTTAAGCAGTGAACTACAAAAGAGCTAGGAATGGTCCCAAACAACCAATTACTAACAGCTTCTTGTGCTGAGGTCACTTCCCCCAAGGATAGGTAGGCTGCTCAAGGCTCCCCACTCCCACTGGTGAGCAAAGAAACTTTCTTTTATCCAAGTAAGGTAATGGACAACACAGGAACTACACCACAGCCCAGAATACAGCAATGCCTGTATACTGGTCTAAACTAGTCGAGAAAGGCGGGAAAACAAGGATTATTTTTTTGTTTTTTTGTTTTTTTTGCAGAAATACACAGAAAATGCAGAGACAGTGATAAATTAGTTACACAGGCTAGCACACTTTAGTGGGCAGCCTCCACGGTTCAATTAAACAAACAAACAAGCAAACTTTCGACTAAATGTAAATTTTATGAACATTTAAATAAAGCAGAAGAATGTATATTTCTCAGAGAATACTGCTGCTGTGGAACAGACCTCCCATCCACATAAAACAAAGTTCATCCCTGTCCCTTTTCAAGCACAACTTAGATCTATGGATGGGAAACAGAAAAATTACCCCAGGATGTCCCCCTGTGCTACTAATGGCCAGCTGCAGCTCCTAAATACTTTATCCCATGCATGGGTCCTCTCAAATCATCTGTGGTATGATCCCATTTATTCTCATTGGGATAATATATAATTATCAACCATGGGATTGATGAGGGCAGTCTAAAACCAAATGGGATAAGTTATTTCAAGCACAAAAAGGGAATTTAGCTAGTGCCCTGCAAGGGTAGCTAGCCTCATAACTACCTATGAACCTATAAGGGAATATTTAAAAAATTGCTGTTAAGCAACTATTTTTTGAAAACAACTCCAGAGCACAAAACGTTTTAGCACAAAGTCTTAGGCAACAGAATATAAAAGGGTTGTCACCAACCTTAGGCAGCTTATGACAAATAAAATAACTAGAGATCCTACAGAGGTATTAGAGGTATTTTGGAAATTTTATGAACATTTAAATAAAGCAGAAGAATGTTGAAACCAGGAAAAAACACGTGGAAATATTTATGGCAGACTTAATTATGCCAAGATTAGAAGAAGATGAGTCCAAACAAATAATAGTTAAGACAGAAAGAGATGCAACTGCTCCAGTGATATAGAAAGATAAAGCCTTGACTACAGCCCAGCCGACCTGGGTGTGATTAGTAGCTTGGGCAACTGACAGAACAGCTGGAGAGGGATGGGCTTCCCCATCCAAGCTGGAAGGGTGCTTGTACATATGCCCCCTAAAGGAAGACGTTGTCCAAAGAGGGGAGTTGAGCTCGGACATAATCAACAAGCTCAGTGGGGGTGGGTAGGTCATAAAAAGAAAACAAATAACAATGAAAGCAAAGACCAGGACACCCTCAGGATCCATGACTGGCTCCAGCAAAAGTGGAGTCAGTCTGGGGAGGTTGGAGTATAGCTGATAGACCCAGCGTGGATATTGGATACTAGGGGATGAGCTTGTAAAAATGAGGTCTGAGGAAGCAAAAAAAAAAAAAAAAGATACCAGGAGATGAGATAAAAATGGTGATGTATAATCAATCTACAGGGAAGTCCTCATTAATAAATGGTATTCCTGTGTAACTTCAGAACAAAGGAGGGAGGAAAGTGATTAAGATCCAAAAGGTTTTATTTAATAGTATTTTAAAATGAGGGGAATCACCAGCATCTTGGAAAAAAATCTATTGTGGCTGTATTAACCAAAAAAAAAAAAAAAAAAAAACATCAAACCCAGCTTCATATAGACCCATTTCAATTTTAAACCAGAATTATAGTGTTTATACTATTTACTAGTAAGAGAATAGCATATATGTCATCAAAATTGATAGCTATGGATTGTCTTTTTGTGGAGGGAAGGCAAACATTTGAAAAAATTAATATAAGAATGATGACCATGGGGAAGAAGAAGGAGAATGTAAGAAAATACAACAATGTAAGAAATAAAAAATAAAATACATGTTTCATATGTTGTGATGCAGAGAAAGCAATTGATAGAGTAAATTGGGATTTTATGAGTAGGAACCAAAGTCAGCAGAACTCTTTGGAAATGAGACATCTGTTATGGCAGCTTCAAGTGAGTGCCACACACACATTCCTGATTTTAATGAATGCATTTCTATATTTAGTGCTGTTATGAGACAAGACCAGCTTATTAAAATGTATATTAATTTCAGTTTATTAATGATGCTATAATATAATTGTTAAAAAGCAAATATAATTTGCATGCAGGGCTGAGAAAAATACAGCTTCATAAGCCACAGTATTGCCATTTTTAACTGCATTTTGTTGGTATGTAATAAGAGAAAATAGTATGTGTTGCAGTTGCTACAAAAGGAATTGTTAGCCTGACTCCTCCAGGCTAGGAGTGCGTTGTTACTAGGGCAGGTTTAAAACATCCCAGGTCAGAAACAAGACCCCTTGGAAGCAGGTGAATCATGTATAAGAAGGTGTTCACATGAAGTCTGGGGCAAAAATCAAGAGGAATGAGGAGGACATTTGCAAAGTTTTCTATAGGACACAGTCATTATAATGTAATGAAATTGCATGACCAGTTTGATAAGAAAATGTTTAAAAATACATTTTTTGTATGTAAACTGAGAATGCTTCATCAAGGGCTATGAAGACTGACTCCCAGTGCTGTAAGAATAAAGTTTCTGTTTACACATCCTGAAGTGTTGTTCCTGACTAAAGGCATATAAGGTAAATTCTTAATATTTATTTATGACTATAACAGTGCCATGAAGCTGAGATCTGTTAATTATAACTATATAGATCTCATACTCAGTTTCTTCGCTGGTATGTTTCTTTTATTTTTTATGTTTTTTCATTGTTGATTTTAAAATATACATTATATATTTTTTAATAATTGGCATACTATTTTCCATATTTCTTGATTCTTATGTGGTTTGTTTATTTGCCAATAATATTCGGATGCATATAGTGATCATGACAAAATACTGTATTGTTGTTTTTATGGTATGTCTTAACAGTTTTGAATGATCATATAACCTAGTAAAGGTTATTTTAGCATATGGTAGACACTGCACAACTAGATTCTGATACAATCTTTTTATGTTGAGACAAACACTTAATTTTATTTAAAATAAAACTTGAACATTCCTGCAAGGATAGTTAGCATTCTGCTGAGTTTTGTTCCTTTTTTTTTTTTTTTTTTTTTTTTTTTTGCAGCACCCTATCAATTAGGAGATGGATTTTTGTTTTATGAGTAGGGCAATAGAAACATTTGCATTCCCTGATACAATAATATGGTTAACTTGAATGAATAGAAACAAGAATTAAGGTGGTTCCTCTGATAAGCTGTGCTTGAACAGAGGAATCAGACAGGGGAATCCTCTTTCTCTTCATTTGCATTACATCTTGAGCCAGTGGTAAAGAAAATAATCAACTTAGAAATTCAAAGATAAAATTGTTATGGTAATCAGGAAAAGTTGGCTTTATTTGTAAATGATATTTTTTGTACTTGATAAATCCACAAAATGGCATTTTGGAGTTCTGGAACATTTTGAGACAGTTTCAAGTCTTTTCAGGATATAAAATTATTGAAGATAAACACTATAGCTGTAAATTATGTACACACACATGAATTGGTTCAGCAATACCCATATTTATGGGGACATAAGTAGCAATATTTACGTGTGTGGATTATAAAGTATGCTGTTATGGCAGCTAAGGATACAGGGGAAGAGACTAAACAAAAGATAATAAAAAAACTGAGAAACTAAAAAACTTTTGTTTACACATGTGGATACAAGCAGAGAAAATGGTTTTAGTTTTATACAGAGATCATGCATATTCTTAGCAATCAGAGAAGAAATTGTAAATAATAATTAAGAAAGAGTTGAAGGAATTTATTTGGCAGGAGAAAAAGCCAAGATTTAAGTGGGATAAGTTGATCCTCCCAATAGAACAAGGTGGTTTAGGATTACTTGATTTGTGTGGATATTTTAGAACTCGGTTAAAACTTATATACATAACACATAAAGAAGGTCATAAATCAAAGTAGAAAGAGATGATGAAGTGGGAGGGATTTAATAAATATTTAAGAAATAAGGAGAGAGTAAGGAGAATAACAAGCATACAGAATATTATTTTCATAAAGTTGCTGAAAGCATTCTAAGAGCTAAGTCAACATGAGAAAGGAAATGTTGCCAGTAGGGATGACTACAAGTAGACGTACAGAAAATAGGCAAGATGGGGTTGGAAGTTACTGAAGAAAAATGGTGAAGAAACCAAGGTACTGGAAACAAATAACTAGACAGGGAAACATAGAGTCAGATGAGGTAAAGCAGAAGTTTGGACTGTAAGTTAGAAACTGCCTTCACTACCAGGTACTGATATCAGAGTACAAGCAAAGAGAAAAGGGCAGGGGAATCCGAAGTGAAAAATGAGCTCTGGTAGAGTTTTAGTTGAGTCTAGAACAGAAGTTGATGTTAAAAAAGGGATAATGAGCAGGTCATATAAAAATTGCATGATAAATTCCGAGATCGCACTACAGTGAGGAAATGGGCTAATTTCCTGTTCCTCAATGAATTGCGATCTTCCTGCACAATGTTGAACCCTAATACTCAAACTACACTACCCATTCGCTGTAGTGTAGTCAATACATTTTGGTTCGACATTCTGCCGGCTTGAAAACTGGCATTTGACCACATGCCAGTTGACCGATGCAGTTTCCAAGTTTTGAATGTAAACCCAATACAGTACATGCAGAATAATGTTCAGAAAGAGTGAGGTGTAAGGGAATGCAGAAATTAAGCAATTTATTTAATGGAGTGAATGACAGCTGGTAGAAAGAAAGAAAATACATATATATGATGTATAATGCAAGAAAAAAATGTATTCTGATTTGTTTTCTTTTCTATTAATGTATGTGTGTCTATGTTTTAAGTGATAATTTAATAAATGTGTAAATAAATATGCAAAGACATACTGTCCATTCCTTGCTTGAACAGCCGGCTCTGCTCTTGAACGGATGACTCCTCATGTCTTCCATTAAGGTCTATGGGCATTTTAATCCAGTGGGACATGCTTTCTTCAACAGCTGTAACCACTCCTGAGAGGCATTACCAGAGGTCTCTGTCAAACCAGACATTAGGTCTAAAAGCTGTTAAAGTGTCTGCATGGTACTCTTATCCTCAGACCTAGAAAGCCCAGCAGATTCTAATTTTTGTACCTCCTATCACTTTTCTTTAAACTTTTCCTTGCTGTTTGAGGAGGCATCTTGATAGCTACCATCAGAGGACATGAAGGACTTTAGGATAGGGTTGTAAGTTTGTTTTTTTTTTAAGGTAGGCTTGGATGGTGTTTTGAAACACCAACACCACGAACACAGGACCTGCTGTTCAGCACAAATATAAGAAAACCACACAGCAAAAGCCAGATAAGCAAATTTATTTCTCTAGCGCCTCGGCCACAATAAGCCTTCAAGGAGTAATACATAACATTATCTAAAACCTTATATAGTCCCAGCTCCATCAATAAAACAATTATCAATTAAACAATTATCAATTGAACAATTAAAATATTTGTAGAAACAAATTTTAAAGTGACATCCATTAAATTCATATAACACATTTCCAGCAACATTCTGCATTTAAACCCTTTGGAGTTAATGTATCGAATTTCAAAATAAACATTGTTTCTTTTCTTAAAAGCTTTAATCTACACATTTGTTCATCTAAATATTTCATATCTACCTGTTCTAAAATAGTAGCTTTTAAATTTTCTGTACTTCCATTATGATATTTATTAAAATGAAGAGCCAAGGGGCTCTCCATTTTATTTACCCTTATGTCTCTCAAATGTTCTAATAGGCGTGTTTTGAACATTCTCTTTGTTTGTCCAATATAAAACATATTGCAAGTACATTTGATAGCATAAATAACTCCCTCTGTACGACAATTAAATACTCCATTTGATTCAAATCTAATATTATTTATATATAAAAAAGAATTCACAATGTATGAACATCCAATACATTTGCCACATGGCTTAGTACCCTTCATATGGATCTGCTGATTTAACCGAACCCCATGTCTTTGAAATTTAGTATACACAACCATATCCTTGATACTTCTTCCTCTCTTATATGAAAAAATTTATTTCTTTAGTGTCAATTTATCTAATTCTTTAAAACTTTTTAAAAATTCCCAAAAATGAGAAATATAATATTTAATACTGTCACTTAATATATTATATTTAGAAACAAAAAATAAATTATCTGCTTTATTATCCTTACTAACATTATTCCTATTTAGCACTTTCTTATTTTTATACCCAACATTTAATATATTCTGTTCACTTCTATTAATAATATTTTCATCAAATTTTCTAGTTTTAAACATCAATTATGTAAGTTATAATTCTTTTCTGGATGGTGTTTTATCTTATGTGCATGGTATTGGGCCTACAATCTTAACAAATCTGGCAATCAAGTATATCATATTTCTTAAGCAGTACTACTTTCTCTAATTAAATACAAGCAGAGGGGTTCCCCAGTGGGGTTACATATCCAGTTTGATGCCTGATTTCAAGTTGCAACTTCACCTGATGGACTGTTTGAATTCCTTGTACAACATACAACATACACAGCAGTCAAGAACTGAAAATAGCAGGTCATATAATGTTTATACCATACAGATGGAGATGTCTGTGGTAAAGGTGACATCGGCTGACAGAGGGAAAGGGTATTTATTTATTTATTTATTATTTATTTATTAACTGGGTGATTAGACTGGTACAGAACCCTTTTCTCCCACTTTCTGGACCATATGGCAAAGACACAACAATTGTATACATTGCAAATTCCTATTGATATATGAGACAAATAAAGTGGTAACACATTCAATCCTTTGACAAAAGGGTTACTTAGAAGCAGGTATGAATAAATAGAGTTGACTATCTATACAGCTGAATAGAAGAGGGAACAGATCAACAAAAACACACAGAAAGATAGACATGATAAAAGCAATGCACAATCTCAGAACAGACCAGGATCTATCATACACTATTGCAAATAATAAACTAAAGATATCAGCACAGGCAGAAAAACTTAGATGATAGGCAGATAATTTTATTTTTATTTATTTTACATTTGTTGACCGGGATAGTCCGACTGGATATATGTCCATTTTCAGTGGAGGCCTGGGGAAAAAAGCTCTACATACCAAAAAAGAGACGATACATACATCACTGAGTGATAAACTCAGGCAGACATGTTTAGAAAAATATAGACAAAGAATATAGGCAGATATCAATATACACAATGTGCAGACTTACATCTGATTGGCAGAGACGTATCAGCAAATGTGAACATAGAATACAATCAGATCTCATAATTCACAATGATTAGACATTCAAATGCTATGAGGCATAGAAACTTGGCTAAACAGCAGTTTGGGTAGCAAGACATGTATTAGTGAAGTTGTTAGGTTTAGAACAATAGCACAGCCAATGAAATGTGAAGTATTTTTTGAGTTCTCTTTTAAATAGGGGTAGTGAGGTTTCCTTGGTAACAGTAGTAGGGAGTAGATTCCAGATTTTACCATTTGAGTTGGCAAATATAGCATCGCCTGCAGAGTTGTTGGATTTTTGGGTCAGTATCATTAGTTTATCAGCTGAGAGTAATGGCCTGGGGGCACTATGTGGGGTGAGAATATTTTTGAGGGCAGGGGTGTTATCAGGTAAATGGAGTATAGGATACTCTAGCCATCCCAGTGCTTTGAGGTTCTGGCAATGGTGGGTCCTAAAAGCCATGCCAGTATCAAATCTGACTATATGATTGTAGCACCCTGATAATTTGTTGAGATCGGTTTTGGTTGGATTGGATAAATATAAAGCAAAAGTACAAAATAAGCAATGAATTGATGACCCCAAAAAGTTCTATAGAGAACTAAGAAATAAAGCAAAATTAACACCAAAAAAAAGAAGAACTAGACACATTTTGGAGACATATTTATGAAGAACCTGTGGAACACAACAAAGATGCTGAATGGATAGAAAATTTAAAAGAAAGAGCAAGGAGTTCAAATGTACAGGATAAGAAATGGGATGAAGTAACAGCCAGAGAAACTTGAAACAAAATTAAGAAAAGCTCGTAACTGGAAAACCCCAGACCCAGATGCAATGCCTAACTTCTGGCTAAAAGTATTAACATCTTTACACAAAGATTTAATCCTGAGTAAGAGCTACTTATATGCACATTCCAAACAGACACCAAACTGGATAACAACAGGAAAAATGATACTCCTCCTTAAGAGTGACTCTGTAAGCCACCCTAAAGACTTTAGACCAATAACTTGCCTTCTGATGATGTACACATACTAGATCTGATGCAGACAGAGTTTATAGTCATTTAGAAGAAAACTCAATTACGGCAATACAGCAAAGTAGTAACAAAAGAAAGTCATATAAAACAAAGTATCGTTTGCTGCTAAATTAAGCTATAATGGAGAATTGTAAAAAAAGGGAAGAATAGGGGAAGAATCAAAGTGTGGCATGGATAGATTACAAAAAAGCATTTGACAGCATCCCACAGTCATGGATAAAGGAGTGTTGTTTACAGATGTATAAGATACAACCTGTATTAATCAATTATATTACGATAACCAAGAAGCAGTGACAGACCACTTTGCAACTAAGCCATGACAAAGGGCAAATTATTATCCCTGAAATAAAAATTAAAAGGGGGATATTTCAGTGACTCTTTGATACTAATGCTTTTTGTCTTGCTTTTAGCCTATTAAGCTGTCTACTAGACCATGGTTTCAATTTGGCTCGCAGAAAGCAACCAAGTTTAAAGACTCATCAACTTGTTGTGGATGACTTCAAACTGTATAGTTCATCAGATGAGGAGTTGAAAACCGTGCTGTTGAGTTAAGAATGCTCCCCTTTGTGTTTTATCCTTTAGTACGAAGACTGTACATTTGATAGGGGAGATTGCACTTTGGTTGCACTGTTTCTGAGGTAGGAGACAGAGCACGACGTGTACAATCCATTGGCTTAACTTCCTATTAAGTAAAGAGAGATGGTTGCCAGTGTCTCATAATTACTAAGAATTTGGTGGCCATAGATGTTTTGAGATAGGAACTACTGAAGTCTCTCAGGTTTAGGGATATGTAAATACATGGCAAAAGGGAGTTAAGAAGAATTAAGACTTCTTTAATTTAGAGGAGATATCTTTGGAAATTACATAAGCCATACAGAAGGCTCTCTGAACTACTGTGGAGACATGATGATCAAAAGATAAAGAATTATTAGCAAGAGTGCCTTGATCCTGCCTTGATCCCTTACAACAGTGTCTGACAGGGTGTGTCACCTATATGGCATGGGGAATGTTTCGTCCACCAAAGTTAGCAATAATACATTTAATTTGAGACCATTGCCTTGGAACAATTCCTAGCATATTCTAAACCATGCTAGAGCAACTGTGAGTCAGTGGAAGATCCAATAACAGCTACTAATGTACACTCATCTGGAAACTTAGATAACCACAGGCCAGTAGTGTTGGTTTGAAGGTCTAAGAAATAGATGCCAAATAGGAGAAAGCCTTATACTAAGCTGTGTGGTACACTACTGGTAATTTTTCTTTTGCTTTCAGTAGTACTTGTGACTTTGAACACATGGGTTCTTTCTGACAACCAGTTAACTACCCACCACACAACATAAGTATTCATATTTAAGTTTACAAGTTTGTCAGTAATGACTGCCTAAAGAATAATGTCACAGGCCTTGACCAGGTCCAGATATGCTGTATGTACTGTATAACCATTATTTTGTACTTCACTGGCCTTTTCAAAGTAAACAGAGGTTAAAGATGTAAGACCTTCCTTTTACAAAGCTGAAATGATGAGTGCTTAGGGTTAGCATATGTGCAATGTTAAGATTAGTAGCACCTTTTGCTTCTGGGGTCTGCATCCCAGGCCTCCCTAAGCAAGTAGGAAGGAAAAACACAATCGGCTAAACAGAGATAATTTGGTAGTCCTGAATCCAGGCTTCAGTAATGTAACTAGTGGAGAGGCTTAGATTTAAGAGGCTAAATAGGGGTTCAGGTAGACCATATTTGGTATTGATGATAAGGTAACATAGCATGTTACAAGGGCCCATTGATGGTGTTCTTAGCTTTTGAGCGGACTGGTAAGACTTAATCCATATTAATTAAAGATGGGGTCAGTTACTGTGGCATATGTTGAAGAATTATAACTGGGGGTGAATTACAATATCAGATACTTCCTTTGAGTCAGAGTGGGCAGTAGTATTGTGGACTAACTCTGAATATTGTTGGGTGTTACTTCTTAAATTTTGACAAAGTTAAAGAAAGGTTGTGTAGTTATTTTTGGTTTTAGTGGATTTTTCAGTTCATATTCAGCTTTGAGCATCCTAATGGTTCTCTTAAGCCCTTTGCTAGTTTGCTTAATTGCCCTGTTAATGTAAGCAAAAAGTACAGTTGTATAAGTAAACTTACCATAATAGTAGATGTTCCAGTGATCAATGCTGCAGCAGCCTTACCTATATGGATTATCTCCTGCATAGCATATAATAGCCAGCCAGTTTCCAAAACTTCAGGGTACTGTTCTAAGTTTCCTGAAGTTGTGCAGCTGAGAGTTAAAACAATTCAAACTATAATAACTGTCACTATATTCAACATGAGATGAGCTGACTGAAAAGACAGGTTTGGGTCCCAAACTCTTCAGAGCTTTCATGCCAGCAGAGAGAGAGAGAGAGAGAGAGAGAGAGACAGATAGGGAGAGGCTGAGTCCAGAAAGGGCAATGCTAGGAACAACAAAAAATGAATACCTCCACCCTGGCATAAACCACACACCAGAAAACAAGGTGAATGCAGGGAGGGAGTGGCTACTGTAGCTGTGATTATTCAAACATCTACTGTTATGGTAAGTTTACTTACACAACTGTACTGTGTTCATCATACTGATCACTGCTGCAGCAGCCTTAGCTATACATGTAGATTGCCGTAGCTTAGTATAGTTGGGAGGTGGAAGCAGAAGGGTCTAGGAGCCACTACAATTGGTCCTAACAAAGATGAGGTCTAGTCCTTTTGAAGGAATCAATCTTGGAATGCATTGTAAAAGTATATACAGAGAACCAAGTTGCTGCTTCTAGAATCTAACCCATTCTGAAAAGCCATAGATGAAGCCAAGGCCCAGGTATAGTGGGCCTTGATCCTGCCTGGAGTAGTTCGTTGAGGTTAGTATAACAAAAGGTAATAGCCTTAGACAACCATTTGGAAATAGTTTGCTTTGGCACAGGTTGTCCCTTCTTACTCTCACAAGAAGTGAACTGATCAGAAGATCTGAGAGATTTAGTTCTGTCAAGATAGTATCTGAGTTGTCACATACAAGGTATGTAGTTTCCTTTCCCCATCATTTTCAGGTTCAAAAAAGAAAATTGGGAGGTGGATAGTTTAGATAAAAACAACTTGGATTCCACTTTAGGCATAAAAGATGCATTAGTTCTCAAATAAACCCATACTCTGTAGACAATGAGATAAGGTTGACTTACTATAAGAGGATGCAACTTATCACACTTCTTGCAGACGTCAGAGCAATCAGTAAAGCTGTTTTCCATATTAAGAACCTCAAACCTACCAAGTTAGTTCATTTAAGTAGAGAAAGTGTTAGTTTCTCTAACCTGAAATTAAGATCCTAAGGAGAGGCCACTGGTTTTCTTGGAGGCCTCTTATGCAAAACCCCTTCTAAAAACATGTTGTCATGATAATGCATTGAAAGAGGAGGTTCCATGGGCAGACATGCCAAAATAGCTGATAAAATGTACCTTGACAGAGGTGTAAGAAAGGTCATAGGATAATTACTCACATAAATATTGTACAACCAGAGAAAAAGTTGCCTTAAATGCATGCTGATTATGTTGATCACACCAACTAGAAAACCTTTTCCATTTGCTAATATATTATTTTCTAGGTAGCAAACTTTCTTGCCTACATTAGTACTTGTTGCATGTCTTCAGTAAACATGTGCTTAAAGAGAAAGAAGACCTTACCATCCAGGCAGTTAATTGAAGTTGAGTGGGGTCAGGATGCATCAAACACCCATGTTCTGGGAGAACCACTGTTGCCTGGGACCAAAAGGAGACACCATAATGATCTGGGGTATTCCTTCTGACTCTTCAAAAGTACCCTGGATATCAGTAGAAAGGGTGGAAAAGCATACAGGAGCATTCCTGTCCAAGGAAAAAATGCATCTGTCTTCCAGGCCTCCTTGCATTGAATTCCGGAGCAGAATATTGCCAGCTGACTGCTCAGAGAGGAGGCAAGTAGGTTTGCTTGAGTAATTCCCCATAGATGGATCAAATCATGTAAGACTCCCAGATCTATCTTCCATTTGTGAGGGTCTGCCCTTGTCCTGGTCAGCCTGTCTGCCACACAGTTTTGCTCTGAAGGAATGTAGGATGCCTGTAGAGTAAGATTGTGCTGTGATGCTATAGCCCAAGCTAATATGGCTAGTCTGCAGATGGGGTACAGTCTGATTCCCTTTTGCTTGCTCATGTACCACATAACTGTGATATTGACTGTAACAACCTGAAGCGGTCCTGGGAACCAATGATTCAGAGAGTTGAGTGCTTTGATCAGGGCAAGTATCTGTTTTATATTTCTGTGTTTGCTTCTATCCTTGGTGTTTCACACACCTTCCACTTTTATCCCTCCTGAAACTGCTCTCCAAGCAAAGTTTGAAATATGTGTAGTGAGCGACTGCTTTGAAACAAGGAGAAAGAAGGGGAGACCTGGATTTAAGGATATTTGCACCAAGTGATTTCTCTTTTGACAAAACCCAGCACAGGGATTTGAAAATAAAAACAAAGAATGTTGGTGCTGGGACCAAAAAGATTGTATCTTTCTCATGTGGAGTATTGTCAGGGAAAATGAGAATCATAGATGGTGTGAGACTCAAAATCCTGAGGTATTCCTTTGCAGTAACTGAGGTCTGACTGGAAAAACTTAGAAACAGATCTAGGTATACATCTATTTTTTCCTGTGAAAGAAAAGCTCTTTGAATTGAGGTGTCTAGCTGACATGACAGGAACTCTGTCCTGTTTCAGTTCTGTTTGAAGGACTCAAAAAAGACTTTTGAATGTTCTCTTGGAACCTCAGTTTGTGTAAGAGATCTCTCACCCAAGTGGAATTCTTTACACTTTGAAAAAGACTATGCAAAGATAAATGATCTAAATTTAGAAAAATGTAGATACTGTGTAGCCTTCGATGAACTATAACTGGAGATAGACACTCTGTGAATACTCTTGGTGCAGTGTATAGTCCAGTGGGTAAAGCAGAGAACTGAAAATTTGATCCAGACACACAAAATCTTAAGAAACGCCTGAAGTCTAATTAGGGATGTGAAGATAAACATCTTTTAAATGTAGTGGTACTAGGAAGCTTGAATGAGAAAGAAGAGGTAACAGATTATGAAGTGCCATCACTTTGAACTTGGGCACTATCGTAAACAGGTTTAGGAAAGGAAGATTCTGACTGATCTCCAACCATTTTCTTTCTTTGGCAGTAAAAACATCCTTGAATAAAAACCTTTCCTCACTTGGGAAGGAAGTACTGGTTCTAGCACTGTCTGGGACAGTATGTGCTGAAGGACAGGTAGAAAAAAATAGTCTGTTCTGCTGGAAGAGGAATTAGCCTCGGAAAGATAGAATTTCCTCTCAATGTTATCCGTGACCTTGACGAATGACCTACAGAATCCATTGGTCTGAAACTTTCTGTTGGCAAAGATGAAAGTGGAGATTCAGACTTTCCTAAACAGGAAAGTATTAATAAAACAATTTTTATGGAAGTTTTTTCCCAAAGGGAACTTATCTGCCCATCAAAGGAATAACGCAACCCAAATGTCGATCCTCAAAAGCCTTAGAGGAGCAGTCTCTGTAGCGGCAGGACAGCTCAGGTCTTTTCACCCAAACCTGTCTTTTTAATCAGCTCAGCTTGAGTTGACTGAAGGCTTTTGGTGCATGGAAGATACCCTGAAGCTTTGGAAGGTGGTTAGCTATTATACCCTTTGCAGAATATAACTCGTATAGCTAAGTCTATTGCAGCAGTGTTCAACATGATGAACACTGAGGCTTCTTATAAACATTAAGTAATTTCTTTCTTTTTTATATCATTTATTTGTATGGGTATTCCACCATTAGGGTTTTTTTTTTTTTACATTTTTTATTATATTTGGTATGGATGGGGGCTGCCTTATCAATTGAACTATTTAAGTGGGAGTAGAGGTCAGAGGCATGGATCATGAATTTAGAAATGGGATCCATTGCAGGAGGATCACAGGGGGATTTATTTAGGTTATCAATTAAGTGCAGGTTTGTTTTTGAGAATTTCCTAAACACAATGTATTTACAGAGGAAGTACCCCTAGTTTTAAATAAGAGGTCATTGATTTATGGTCTGAATTAACAAAGGAAGATGATACATATGGAGGTGTGTAAGTTGCCATATTTATGAGGATAAGATGAAGAGCAGGACTGTCATGTGTATAAGGGAGTCAGCATTTATAATGTCAAAGAAACAATTGGAAATCTTGACTACTGACAGCACAGGTCATCCAGCTTACTGATGGATAGGCGAAGTACCCCATTATAAAGGTTTTGCTTATAATGGGGAATTCAGTTCAGATGTTTAGATAGCTATTATATAAGCTCAGAAGGGGTGTAGAAGATGTTTTGTAGCAAGTTATAAGCATCAAATAATCTTATTCAGGGTGATTAGGACATCTAGGAGTTCAAATTTGGTGCCCTGAGGAGTCTGTCATGAAGGGATGATATCCTTGACAAATACTGATACTCCCTTAGAATTCCCATATATTCTGCATAGGGTATAATAGCTAACCACATTCCAAAGCTTCAGGGTACCTTCCATGCACCAAAAGACATGATAGGCATTATACTCGGGAAAAGACAGAGTGCTTTCATTGCTCTGAAACCATGTCTTTGTAACTATACATATATGATAATTGTGTTCAAGATGCAGGAGAGCATCAGTTTTGAGCAGAGCCAGTTTAATGTTTTCCACTTGTTTGGAATGTTAAGTAGACAGACTCTGCCTGAAATTAAAAAGGCACTAAGGGCGCTGCAAAAGCTTTAGCCAGAATGTGAAAGTCTTGATAAGAAAGGTGCAGACCACCCTTGGCAAAGAAGAAAGTTATGCCAGCTGACACGTACTAGATCCCCTCTAAAATGATACTAGCTAATTAACCAGTTGTTGATGACAATTATTTTGTCTTTGAATCTTGGCATCACTCTGGGTGGTAATAAAATACCACTCAAAATAAGTGCCTTTCCTTCCTTGGATACATGAATAACAAACTAGAGCACCTGTGGTCATTTACCAGCACATGGGATACTATAGGTTATTACTAAAGAAAGGAAACAGCACTCATTTAATATGCATACTATGTATGTCAGGTGAAAAAACGTGAAGTGCACAATATTTAAGTAGTTTAAGTCTGACACATTTTGGAGACTAGCTGATATAGGAGTCATCAAATACTCTACTGGTTTAATATGAAGTAGCTCTTGTCTGCAAAATACTCAAGATAAAAAAGAAGATGAAACACGTCTGTGTGGAAAATAAACTTTGAATTGTTCTGTTTCATCCTGTTTTTTATGTTGAGTATTTTTGCAAAAGATTAATATTACTTGGTGTTATTTTGGATTGCGCTACTGCTTGCTTCAACATGAGGACTGTTCCATTTGTGAATGGGTGTTTTGTTCTTCTTAAAATATTTAGTAAATAAGTGCCTGGTAAACAAAATTTATGTGCTTATGATAATGATACATCTACATTGGCAGTTTCATCTCTGTCACCACCATGACAGTAATGGAATAGCTGGTAAATGAAAGTTATGTACTAACCAGAGTGATAGATCTACACTGGCAGTTTCATACCAGACATCACTGTGATAGTAAAGGGCATCTAGTTCATAAACAGTTTGCACTTATGATAATGATAGATATACATTGATAGTTTTATATTGATCACTCCTGTGACTGAGAGCTGCAAGTATTTAGCCAAGCTCATAAACATTTCCTAGGTTAAAAAGGTCCGTCTCACTTACGTATAATGTCCAGTGCCTAAGGACCTATCTGCAAATCTCTGAAACCTCCGAGGGTAGAGCAACAAAATGGGAAAATGAAATAAAAGAAAGCATAAACTGAAGAAAGGATCCCCTGGCACCAAAAGCTGTGGGACATGAAGGAATGGTGACAGAGATGAGACTGCCAATGTAGAGATATTATGGTAAGCACATAATTTTTGCATCTAATGCTAAGAGTTGCATCTCTGATACCACTAGGACAACGTCCAAAGTTAAATGTTCTTTGTTAGAATTCAATGTCAGGGAGCCCTGAATAGGACAGACTCTATAACAGAGCTCTTACAGAAAAACACATACAACTGCTGGAAAATTCTAAGGTACAGAGTGTGCCCACCGGTGATGGCAGGAACAAATGCCCCCAAATCATGGCAGTTGTCTTAAGATATGGCAATAAGGGTAAATATTGCAAAGATCTGATCTAATCTAGAAATGGAATGCCAAGCTCCAGTAATACAACTCTATGCTGTGTGAGGCTTCAACTGTATAGACTCTTCTTAACTGGACATTTTGCAGACAAAAGATAATTTTTACACACTCCCATAGACTGATAAGAGGAAATGGAATGGACTTAAGTGAGAACAATCATGGATGCTTTACGAGAGAAAGACACCATCAAGGAAAATTGCTATAGGCTTGCAATCTAGAAGAATTTTAAGTGATGCCACAGTGAACAAAAACAGTAAGAAGGAAGCTTACTAGCATGAAATAGCTGCACAAAAGGGCCAATATTTTCAGGACTGAATTATTCATCAAAAACTTCAAGGTGAATAATTGTGTTTGCGTGTGGAACAAAGATACCCACCACAGCAAGATTAAATGCAAAAACAGACCAGAGAGAAAGAAAGAGGGTAGATTAAAGGAAAGAAAGGTTAGCTTCCAGAGAGACTAATGAATTGTAACAACTGAAGGAGATTCACTATCAAAATAACAAGCCAACTGATTGTGAATGAGCACACAGAATGAAGGTAATGCTTTGTATTTGGCTTAAAGGGGAGTAAATTTGGGAAATAAAACAGCATCTGAGTGTGTGAAAACTCCAAGGAATACACGCAACAGTTGTCTAAATTCTGTGTCAGGTAGAGAACTCCATTTGAAGGCCTGCAGCCAAGATCAGAAGCATACATAGCTATATGGACTCAGCAATATCGGATAGGACCAAATCATCTTCCTCAAGAAAGAGTAAACCTGTCTGGTGGACAGCAGCAATAAACAAACTCTATAATAAAAGGAAAAAAATGTTGTCCAGCACCAAGAAGGAGGAGATGCCAAGTTGGAAGCAATCTCTCCTTTGTCTGAACAAGCAAATAAGGTAATTGGTGAAATCCTCTAAGGCTAACTTCGAGTCCAAATTGCCCACATCCACTAAGGACAATTACAAGGCATTCTTCACATACGTCCTCAGTCTCAAAGGTAACACTCAAATCTGCTGTGAACTGGTGGTCAGTAATACCACATACACAAACACCATAGATATAGTCAACTGCTGGCAGACAGTTTCAGTGAAAACTTTACCCCCACCCGTTCCCCCATTAGTAAACCAGGACCTGATAACATCCCTGGCTGTATCCTACATGAACTCAGGCATGAACTCTCAAGCTCCATTAGGCACCCTATTCAACTAAAGTCAGAGCACCGGCTTTGTCCCAGGTGAATGGAGGATAGCCACTGTCATCCCTCTACACAAAGGTGGAGTCTCCACTGACCCAGGCAATTAAAGGCTCACTAGCCTGATCTGCAAGGCCATGGAATGCATTATCATGACCCTTATAAACAAGGACATTGGCAACCTCCAAACACTTGACCCCACATAGTTTAGTTTTGTCAAAGGGAGATCATGCCTGTTAAACTTGTTCGACTTCTTCGAAACAGTCACCAAAGCCATGGATGAGGGGAAGACTGTGCATACCACCTACCTTGACCTAGCCAAAGACTTCCACACTATTCCCCACTCAGGCATAATAGATAGACTATCCCAGCTAGGCATCAACCCATATGTTACCAGATGGGTAGCTAACTGGCTCACTGATAGAACCCACTCAGTCAAAATAGGGGTAGCCACCTCTAGTAGTAGACCCATAACAAGTGGTGTACCTCAAGGATTGTTCTTGGGGCGTCTACTGTTTGGGATATACTTTTATGAGGTGCAAGCCAAAACCAGTGGTCTGTGGCTAACCAAATTTGCAGATAACTGCAAGCTGGGTGCTGTCTTAAATTCCCCTAGTGATGTAAAGATCCTCCAAGAGGGCATTATCCAAACTAATGACTGGTGCCAGAAGCATGGCCTCAAACTGAATGCCAAGAGATGCATCATCATCCCCTTTGGGGAAAATGACACCCCCACTAATTATCACACTAATAACAACATGCTTAGCACACAATCAGTCATGAGGGACTTGGGCACCCAGGCTGATAGCAACCTGACTTTTGACCACCAAGTTGCCTCTGTTGTACAGAAGACTTTCTACATGGCTCACCTCATAAATAAGGGTATTTCATCCAGGAACAAAGAGGTCATACATCCCTGTACTCCTCCCTTATCAGACCCATTATCGAGTAAAATGCCCCCTTCGGCATGTACCTTGCCAAGCACAGACAGAAACTGGAGTGACCACAGAGGTTTCTGACCAGGAAAATCCAGGGTCTCAAACACCTGTCCTATACAGACAGGCTAAAAGTCCTGTCCCTCTACTCAGTCTCATACAGACTGCTCAGAGGTGACCTGTGTCTGGCATACAAGGTCATCTCAGACCCAGCCTTGATGGGGTTGCTGCATATCCATAAGTCAAACTCCACTCGCACAACCTGCACACAAGGCCTCAACCTGGTCTGTGTCAATAACAGAACTTGTTGGTGGGATAGATTTGTGTCCTAAAGGCTCCCCCATCTGTGAAATAGACTTACTCTCCATGTCAAGCAGAGTACCTCTCTAGCCCTCTTTAAGAGGGACCTGGACGACTGGATGGGTAACAGAAAATATACCCCTGGGATCCCACCTGTGTTCCTGCTGGGAACAGGGGTAACAGGTGCTGACTTTGTGGGAACATGGACAAAATTCTTGACTAGGCTTATAAGGGCCTCCTGGCCAATAGCCTGTTATCATCCTATGAACCTATCAAAGAATTAGAATGTCTGTAAGGTACAGCAAGACTGGGTTGGTGTGATGACAACAATGCACGCATACTTGAATAGACACAATAAGAGATAAACATACAAAAGGCTTAGCTGGGATGTATGTGCATCAGAAAGGCAAAAATACAAAGACTGCAAGATGTCCCCCATTTGAAGACATATAAATACAAATGACACAAAGATGAATCAAAAAGGGTGGTATGTCACAGGAATGAGGAGTGTCTTAACACATATCACCTTTCCAGAACAGTTGCATGGGAAGGAAGGGGCAACATATATGTATGTTGATACAAAAGATCAATGCAGATGGATGGGGCATCTGCAGAAAAAACTTCTAAGAAGAAAAGGTAAATGAACTAACAAGAAATGCCTAGATCAGAAAGGCCTCTGAATAAGAAGGCAAAATAAATTAAACTAACTGCAGTCAGGGTTCAAAGAAGGGTAGAACAGCTTAACTTCCTTTCCAAATGACAACCAGCATTGTATGCTTTTAAAACTATTTCATAGAAATTCCAAAGCTATTCAGTTTTATGAGATTTACACCTTGCCAGTATCGCCTCTCAGGCTGCACCTCATTTCTCCAGAAGGGCCATACTAGTATTTTGCATAGTAAATTTGTGAACACCTATCAAGTCATCTAGGTTATGTTTAAAAGAAGATAGTGTGTCACACTGCTTATCATACTGGGAAAGTTTATTCCAGAGGTTTGGAGGTGCTGGGCTATAAACCTGTCCCACTTCTATATTTTATTTATCTACCTGTGAAGATTTAGGCCATTTTTTCTAGTACTGGTGGAGACATTGGAATTGCTGAGATACAGGATGTCCAGCATTTCTAACAGTGTGGTAAGCAAGATAGAGAGCTCTTCTCAAAGTCTATAAGAGACTGAATAGTGGAATCAAGCTTCCATCTCTCTTGAGACCTCAGCAACATTAGGGCCATTATCATTTTTTTTTTTTTTGGTTATGAACTTTTGGGATCTTTATACTTGTTTGATATGCTTAGTGAGATACATCCTGAAGAAATCGTTGTACTCAATAACTGGTCTAACAAGTGCTGTGTATAAGGGAGTGCTTACTTAGTTATACCTTAAAAGGATTCCCTAACAGTCACTAGAGGATCAAAACAGAGGGAATCAGCAGCCCAAGTTCCTAGGTTCATGACTACATTTTTATTTTGTAGTGATGTAGTGTCCATACAACATGATGAGTGCAGGAGCTGTCTAAGAAAGCGGATGATACTACACTTTTCAATACTTAGTTTGAGCTATTTTTAGAACATACAGAGTTTACTAGGGAGAGTTCATTCTCTGGGTGGGGTTTGCATGCCAAAAGGTGACTTAACAATCCACAGTTTGCAGATGTCGATTAACTTTGTTAGCCAAAGGTCTTGACTTTTTGCTTGGATATCTCAGAGAAAAAAAGTGTGTTCTCAGCATTCAGTTCTTCATACTTTATGAGGTGATCTGCTGTAACTCGCACTGTGCAAGTTCTGTCTTTCAGCCAGTTGTCAATCCATCTTACGAGATATGGGCTGATTTTTAAAGCATTCAGCTTCTGTATGATACCATCATGGTGAATGAATCTGAAGGCCTTGACCAGGTCAAGATATACCAAGTGCACCTTCATTACTTTTTCAAAGTTTACTAGATTCAGTAGTCAGGATTGACCCATAAAGCCAAACAGTTAGGGGGTCAGTTCTAACAAAATGTGTTGTTTATGAGGTCACTTATGATCCATGAGTTTGCAGATGAGGCTTGTAAGACTGATAGTTCTGTAGTTTCCTAACTTGTAAGGCCACCCTTATAGAGAGGCATCATCACTGAAGTGCACCACTCATCAGGGATGAAACTAGTAGCTGAACTCAAGCCAAAAACGTTTAAGGAGCAGGGTCTGCAAGGGCATGCCTAACACTATTAATAAAGCATCTGGGTATACTGTCAGGTCACAAGGAGGAAATATTCTTGGTAATGGTTATTAGTTTCAGTAAATGACCTTTAGAAATTGGTTAAATACGGATTTCAGGTATTTCTGGGATGTAGATAGAAGTTTTGGGAGTGAAGCTGGCAGTAAATTTGTCTGCAAAGATAGTGGCAATATCTATTGGGTCACAATAGGAGGTGTCATTAAGAGTACGTTCAGAGAAATGCAGGGTATTGCTTCTTAGTTTTTTTTTAACATAGCTAAAGAAGGATTTATAATTATCTTTGGCTTCAGAGGCCAGTATAAGTTCATAGGCTCGTTTAGCAAAACTGATAGTGTTCTCAGTTATTTGTAATGCTGTTGATATTTTCTTTGTGAAGAGGGCTTTTGGATGTGCTGTATAACTCAAGGAATTTCTTTCTTTCTTTAAGGACTTCCAAGATGGCTGCACACTGAGTAACAGATTAATTTCAGCTCTTCCAGTGTGAAAATGGAAACTCAGAAGACACAACAAGTAAACTCAAAATTTGGGGTAACTTTCAGTAACTGGCTAGTAAGTGCACCACCTGGATGCCAGCAAAAAAGAAATTCAGAGAATCTGAAAGAAAATCAATCATAAACGGTGAGGAAAAATACTGACTGGAAAAAATTCTGCAGCTGTTCAGCAAAAAGCAGTGGAAGCTCCAGCTTTGGTGCAAGACATGACTTCTAGTAACCTATTGAAAAATAAATCAAATGTACTCAGAGATGATTAAAATAAATAATACACTGATGGAGTACATCAACTCAAATAACACAGGCAGAAAAAATGGAAGAAGCTTTAAACAGATATTTAGATGAGGTGATAAAACTGCAAAAATCAGAGAATGAAATGAAGAAAACGGTGGCTGAATATGAAACTGCTCAAGAAGAGATGTCTCAAAAATAAATAGAAATAGAAATAGAAAACAGAGCACATAGGGAAAACCTGAGAGTTTCTACTATACCACACAGAAGTTGAAAGGAACACACTGTACTAATTTTATGGAAGCACAAATAAGCAACTGGACTTGTATTCCACAGCGGGAGTTGTTAATTGAAAGGGCATATTGTGTGTGTTTTGAACCTGGCCATGAGAAAGCAACCTAGACCTTTAATAGTAAAAATGCAATCCTACCAGCAAGAAGGAGATAATTCTGACAAAACTGTGGCAGAAGGACAAAATACTAAAAGTGGGAGGCAGTGAAGCATTTCTGGAAAATGATTACTCACTGTACACCAGGCAGAAGAGGAGTACATTTTCCACTAATCAAGGAATTTTGAGAAGCAGGCATGAGATTCAGATTGTTCTACCCAACAACTTCAGAATATTCTTTCCTGGAGGGACAAAATCATTCTTGATGCAAAACATACTAAGGAAGAAATACAAAAGTTTGTCCAACAAAAAGTGAGCTGCGAAACAGGAGATGATTCTGCTTCTTGTTCTTCTGGCAATAAAGACCAAAGAAAGACTGTACAGGGGAAGCGTTTTCCAATATTTCAATAGAAAACATTTCAGAGAGAGAAAACAGCATATGAGTTGACTAGAAGAACTGACTATGTTGGAAAGAAAGCAGAGACTGGATTTGGGAGATGAACATAAGCAAAAATAAAACCAGTAACTCAGAAATTGTCAAATAAATGGGATATTACAAAGCATTAATTATATTTGTGAAACATGACAGAACAAGAAAACCTGGAAATATTGGACTTTTTTTTTACTTTGTTAAACTTGTAGGGGACTCTAAAGCATATGCCCTACTTCATGTCATTAATGTTTGGAGGAACACTTACAAGACGGGAAGAGGAAGAAAAGAATTAACTGTAAGTAAAACAAAATTTTGTTGTTAACAGTAATATCTTCTAATCTCCATGCAATAAAGTCTTTTTGGTTATTGTCAAGTGTAATGGGGATACTAAAGTAAACAGGTGCCCCTCTTTTTTTTACTTCTTTTCTTTTTCACCTTGTTTAGTTTTAAGAAATGTAAGCACTGCAATGTAAAAAAGTAGAAATGTCTGTTCAAAAAAGTATGATAGAAGAAAAATTGATGTGCTTTTTCTCATTCTATATACGGGAATTATTGGATAAAGGCCCTTGGCTTGATCTAGCAACAAGTTTTAACAGAAAGCAAATAAATAAAAAAGAACATTGAATTATATCTCCTCTAGTAAATAAATAAATAAATGCTTGTACAAGCAACTCTGTATCTATTTCTCATGTCTCCATGGAGACAATCTCATAAAGAGTGATAAAACAGAATACTTCTTTCTTTCAATTAATTTCTTTCAAAGGCTAGGAGATGGTGTTTTCCAAAAGCATTCAAGAGTTTTCCCATTCTGGGAGGGCAAAAAAGATAAGGCAAAACCAGACAGCACTTAGAAGCACAGGCTATACCATGTGTCTTGGCATGGATAACCTTCCTTTTAGGTTAACCAAGTCTTTGAGTGTGGCTGTCAATTTAGGACAATTGCTCCTATTAGGAGTGTAAAACCTCAGTATTTAAAGATGTACATAGTTTTGTGTGTTAGTATAAAGTTAATAGGTTTTAGGGGTGTTCTGGGGATGTATTTGTTTTCTTGTTTGAGACCTTTCAATAAAACAGAAAGTTTTGAAGATGTGACATAGGCTCAAATGGATACAACAAGAAACAAATGTATAAAAGATCAACATGCCAAACAGTCCGTGCATGTAATACAAAAGCTGGAACAAGATACTTAACAAAAAATCAGTTTCAAATAAAAGGTGGGAACAGTAATATAACAACGCTTTCTATACTATCTTTAAATGTTAATGCTCTCATGGATATATACAAAAAGGAAAGAGCACTGAACTATATTAAAACATGTAGAGTGCAAACAGTTATGCTATAGCAGACACATTTGGAAAGAAACGAACATTTGAATTTGAAAAAAAATGGTTTTCAGACTGGTTATTCAGCGGAATACCTGGAGCAAAGCAAATTAGCAGTACTTATATTAATTGCAAGAGGAGCTCCAATAGTAATAGAAGAGGATAAAAAAGATAATAATGGTAGATTTGTTGTACTAAGGGGCCACTGTCAAGGGAGGAGGATTACACTGAGGTGTATTTATATTCCATCTGAAACTGCTATAATGGAACTTAAGAAAATTCTGGAAGCAATAATCAATTTTCAGCAGGGAATATTACTTATAGGTGGTGAATGGAATTTGATTTGCAGCAGTGAAGATGTGTCTGGGCTCCCCAGAAGGGAAATATATAACAAAGGAGGGCAGATTCTTGAAGAAATGTATGAAAATATTTGGCATGCAAGATGTCAATTCAGTAGTAGGAGTTCGGGTGAATTAACATATTATTCCACAAGACACAAAAACTGGGCTAAGCTAGAAATTTCTTCTGAAAATATAGCTAAGGAGTGAGATAAAATTAAAGTGGAGTTTAAGAATAGGGTAGAAATAAAAGAAAGGGATATGGTTAAGAAGTAACAAGAATTATTCAGAGGGACTGACAAATGTTAAAGTATTAAAAAATTGGGGGAATCTCACAGAACAAGAGAACAATTACAAAATGCTAAGCAGAAAACACAAGATTACCTTGATAATATGCACAAGTTTAGAAGGATTGCTGTTAAGCAGCTGGTTTTGATAATAATGCCAGAGCATTAAAACTCATTAATGACTCAGGTCACAAAAAGTAGAAAGGGTTGTCGCCAAGCTTAGGGAGCCTACAACAAGGAAGATAACAAGAGATCCTTTAGAGGTACTAGAAATATTTCAGACATTTTATGAAAGTCCATATAAAGCAGAGAGATATGGAGATCAAGGAAAGGTGCAAATGGAAATGTTTAGCTCAATTGCTAACAAATAGTATAGGAGGAGACAAGATAAAAATGGTGATGTATAACCAATCCATAGGAAAGTCCCCAGGAAGTTTGAAAGTTAAGAGGGAAAACTGATAAAGATCTGGAAGTATTTGTTTAACAGTATTTTAAGAGAAGGAGAAGCACCAACATCATGGAAGAAAACTGTGGTGGCTGTAATACCAAAAGAGGGTAAAGACCCACCAGATCCAGCTTAACACAGACCCATTTCAATCTTAAACCATGATTATAAAGTGTTTATGTCTCTAATGACTAAAAGAATGGCAAAACTGATGTAAAATTGATAGATAGGGATCAATGTAGTTTTGTGGAGGGAAGGCAAACATCTGACAACATGAACAGAACATTGATAATCGAGATAGAAGCTAAATCTAAGAAAATACCACTATTGGTGGTGGGTCTTGATGCAGAGAAAACATTTGACAGAGTAAGCTATGAGTTTATGAGCAGGGCAGTGGAAGCATTTGCAATCCCTGATAGAATTATAAGGTCTCTAATAGCTTCTGAATAATTTCCCCTACCCATTCCTTAAATTCCTCTCTTTTCAACAAATAGGTGGGAAAGTGCCAGTGTCCCATTTCTATGTCATTACCCTGTGTTTTTATTTTAATTATTGGTGCATGATCTGAATTAGTTATTGGGTACATATCAAGACCTTCAATTAAATGCACATGTTCCTGCAAAATGTAAATTCTGTCTATCCTAGCCCAGTTCTTGTATCTTGGGGAATATATGTAAATTCACTCCTAACTCTTAGTACTGAATTCACATCTTCCATGCCAAATATTTTCATAAACTTCTTTAAAAATTTACCCTACGTTTGTTATATTTTCCCTTCTGGGGCCCCCCCAGACACATCTTCACTATTACTACTGCATAGCTATTTGCACTCTACATTTTACTATAGTTCACTACTTTTTCTTTTTAAAACTTATCCATGAGACCATTCATGTTTAAAGACATTACAGAAAGCATCAAATTCTTGAGATTATTATTCCCACCTTTTATGTATAACAGTTTTTTGTTACATGCCTAGTTCCAGTTTCTGTGTTAAATACATGCCCTATTTGGCAGTTTAATATTTTATAGAGTTGCTTCTTGCCAACTCCATTTGAGCCTATGGCACATCATAAAGAACTGTTTGTTTTATTGAAACCCCTAAAACAAAAATAAGCACACAATACCCCCTAAAATATATTAACTACCACACAGAACTATGTACATCTTCAAATATTGAAGTTTTACCATCCTAACAGGAACAGATGTTCCAAACTGACAGCCACAGACACAGACTTGAGATAACCAAAAAGAAAAGTTATCCATGCTAAGATGCATGGTGTAGCCTGTGGCCTCTTAAGTGCTGTCTGGTTTTGTCTTATCTGTATAGCTCTCTTAGCTTAGAAGACACATGAATGATTTCAGAAAACTTTTTTTCCAAGCCATTTCTCTTTATCAGATTGTCTGCTAGAGACATGAGAACCATACACAAAACTGTTTACTAGAAAAAAAAACTTATAATATTCAATTTTCTTTTTCACTTACTTGTTTTCTAACACTTGTTACTACATTTAGATGATGCCCATAACCCAGTCATTCTCTTATGCAAGAAGGAGAAAAAAACACTCATTTTCCTTTTGTCATGCTCTTTTAACCAGATTTTACATTGCAGTGCCTACATTTCTTAAAAGTGGAGTAGTAGAAGAGAGAAGATGGGAAAAGAAACAAAGAAAAAAAAAAACAGGAGCATTAGCATCCCATTACATATAAAACAACGGAAAAATACTTTATAGCATGCAAAGAAAATCATGCACCACTTAAAAATAGTACTATTATGAAACATTTGTTTTACTTACAGTTAACATTCTCCCTCCTCTTCCCCTCTTCGGAATATTTTTCTGAACATTAATGACATGAGGCAGGGCATAAGCTTTAGAGTCCCCTACAAGTTTAACAAAGTCCCAAGTCATCCCATATTTCCAGAATTTCTTGTTCAGTTATGTTTCACAAATATAGTTATTGCTTTGCAATCCCACATTTGTCAATTTCCAAGTTACTGATTTTATTCTCCAAATGTTAATTCCATGAAGTGGGGCATATGCTTTAAAGTACCCTACATATTTAACAAGTCCAAGGAAGTACAATATTTCCAAATTTTCTTGTTCTATTCCTGTTCATTTACTTTTTGCAAACCCTATCTTTGCTTAATTTCCAAAGTACTCATGATTCTTCTAGTCAATTCTTGTGCTTTTTTCCCTCTCAAGCATTTTCCAATGAAACACTGGAAAACAAATTTCACTGGCACAGTCTTCTCCATGGTCTTTATTACCAGAACAATAAGAATCAGAATCTCCTTCTGTTTCACAGCTCACTTTTTGTTGGACAAACTTTTGTATTTCTTCCTTAGCATGTACTTCATCAAAAAATTATTTTGTTCCTCCAAGGAAAAAATATTTTGAAGATAGCTGGGTACACCAGTTTGAGTCTCATGCCTGCTTCTCAACACTCCCTGAATAATGGGATATATTTACTCCTCTTCTGCCTAGTGTACAATGAGTAATCAACTCTCCACAAACACACTGCTATATCCCACTTTTAGTATTTTGTCTTGCCACAGTTTTGCCAAAATTAACTTTCTGCTGGTAAGATTGCATCTTTACTATTAAAGGTCTAGGCTGCTTTCTCATAGCCAGGTTGCGAGCATACACACAGTATGACCTGTCAATTAACAAGTCCTATTGTGGAACACCAGTCCAATTGCTTATTTGTGCTTTCATAAAATTAATACAGTCAGTTTCTTCCAACTTCTCAGGCATAGCAGAAAATCTCAGGATTTCCCTATCTGCTCTTCCTGTGCAGTCTCATAGTCAGCCATCCTTTTCTTCATTTAGACCTCTGAGTTTTGCAGTTTTATCACCTTATCTGAATATCTGTTTAAAACTTCTTCCATTTTCCAGCCTTTTATTGTTTTAGTTGATATTCTCCATCAGTGTTTCATTTGTTTTAGTCAGGTCTGTGTGTAATTGTCTTACACTTTCTATTAGGTTACTGGAATTCTTGTCTGGAGCTTGCACTGCTTTTTGCGGAACAGCTACAGTACTTTTCTCAGTCTGTGTTTTTTGTTACCTTTTGTAGTTGATTTTCCTTCAGGTCATTTGTATTTATTTTATTCCCAGCATCCAGCCTTTTATTGTTTTAGTTGATATTCTCCATCAGTGTTTCATTTGTTTTAGTCAGGTCTGTGTGCAATTTTCTTACACTTTCTTCTAGGTTACTGGAATTCTTGTCTGGAGCTTGCACTGCTTTTTGTGGAACAGCTACAGTACTTTTCTCAGCCTGTGTTTTTTGTTGCCTTTTGTAGTTGATTTTCCTTCAGGCCATCTGTATTTCTTTTTCCCAACATCCAGGCATTGCACTTTCTAGCCAGTTACTGACATTTACACAGAAATCTAGGCTCACTGGCACACACTGTTATGTTTCTTATTTCACACTGGGGGAGCTAGAATTAAGCTGTTACTCAATGTGCAGCCATCTTGGAAGTGTGTTGTGGAACATTCTGAGGCAATTTCAGATCTTAGGATAGAAAATTAATGAAGCTTAAGCAAAGGTAATGGCTGTAAATTTATGTACCCACATATGAATTGGTTCAGCAATATCCATATTTATGGGGAAATAATACAATTAAGTACTAAGGAGTATGGATTAAAAAAGTATTCTGGTGTGGCAGCTAAGGATGTGTGGGAAGAGACTAAAGAAAGGATAATACAAAAACTGAGAAATTGGAAGCTCTGTTACATGGATAGCAAAATATAAGCACTTAAAATGTTTTTAGTCTCTTTAGTTTTATACACAGGCCAGGCATATTTTATCAACCACAGTAAAGTCACGGATAGCAATTATTAAAGAGCTGAAAGATTTTATCTGGGAGGGGAAGATGGCAAGAGTTAAGTGGGATAATCTGATTCTTCAAACTGAACAAGGTGGTTTGGGATTGCCCAATTTGAAGGGTTATTTCAGAGCTACAAAGTTAAGGCTCTTAAACATAGCACAAGCAGAAACCTATAATTCAAAGTGGAAAGGAATGATGATGAAATGGGGAGAAGCTCAAGAAACAAGGAGAGACTGGGAATTTGGATACAGATACTTAAGGAGAATGATAATAACCATACAGAATATTATATTCATAAAGTAGCAGAAAGTATTCTAAGTAGTAGGCCAGCATGGGAATAAAGAAAGGAGATTCTGCCGAAAGGGATGAGTGCAATTAGAGATACAGAGACTAGGCAAGAGGGGGCTGGAAATTATTGGAGAGGACTGACAAAAGAACCAAGGCATGGTGACCAACTAATTAGTGAGGGAAATGTAACAGAATGGAAAGAGGCCAAGAATTTATTTGGACTGCAGGATAGAGATTGCCTTTCCTATCAAGGACTGATATCAGAGCATAGGCAAAGATAAAGAAATACGAGGATCCTAAGTGAAAGACCAGCACTGGAAGAGTTTTTAGTAGAATCTAAAACAGAAGCTGCTGTTAAAAAAGGAATAATTAGTAAAGCATACAAAATATTGTAGGGTAACTAGAAGAATCAATCACAGGAAGTTAGAAATGACTGGGAAGAGAGATTGGATAAACAATTCACAAAGAAACAATGGGGGTATATGAATGTCTCCCAAATATGCAATCTTTGCTTGGAAGTGTTGCATAGGTATTATTATACCCCAAGTATACTCCAAAGAATTATTCCTCAGGTAAACAGCAAATTTTGGAGGTGTGACGGAGAAGAAAGAGATAATTGGGAACATATTTTCTGGGAGTGTAATGAGTTGGCAGACTTTAAAGATTCCCTGCAGACTGCTCTATCAGAGATACTGGGTGAGCAATCGATGTAACTAAGGAAATTATTTTTTTAACTCCAGAATCAGAATTATCTAGACTTAAAAAGGCCTTGCTGAGTCTAATTATGGTGACTGCCAAAAAAGCAATTACTAGAAAATAGAATTCAAAGTCTAAACCAATTTTACTAGAAGTAGAGAATATAATAATAGTGATAAAACAACTGGAACTGGGATCTTTAGAAAAGGGTAGGAGCAAATTATATAGAAAAAAATGGGAATTTTTTTGGAATAATACATGCAAAGGAAGAATGAGGTTTAAAAGAAGGCAGGATTTGAATGAGCTATGTAATATCTGAATGACAATGACTGGACAAATAAACGTATAATTTTGCAATTAAAATTAAGTCAAAACGGTCTGTGATGCATAATGTTTGCAACTAAAATTATATCAATGTGGTTTGTTTTCATTTATATAAATGTATGATTGCCTGTTTCATACGTGATAATTTAATGAAGATGTTTGTTGTATAAAAAAAGAAAAAAGACAAAGGATGTTAATGCTAGGACCAAAGAGACTTCAGATACCATTGTATTTTTCTCATTTGGAGTCTTGCCAGGATTATCATTGGAATTATATATGCCATGAGAACCAAAATTCTGAGGTACTCCTATCATAGTAACCGAAGTCAGAGTGGAAAACCTTAAAATGTATCTAGATACAGGTATATTTTTTCCTGTGACAGAAAATCTCTTTGAACAGAGGTGTCCAGCTGACACTAATCCAGGAGCACAATCCTGTGTGAAGGAGTCAGTAAGGACATTTGAACGTTCCCTTTGAATCCTCACTTATGTAAGACATCTATCACCCAAGTGAGAGATTCCTGACACTTGGAAAAAGACTCAGTAAACATAAGCAAGTCATCTAAATATGGAAAAAAGAAAATGGATACCCTGTAGCCTGCAATAAGCTATAAATGTATCTAGCCATTTGGTGAACACTCTTGGTGCAGTGAATAGTCCAAAGGGTAAACAGAGAAAGCAGAGTTTTGTAAAATTTTACCATAACAGTATATGTCCTTTTCTCCACTGTTGAGTATTCTTTACTAAAGGGATCCGCTGCCAAGGGTATCCCAATGTCTGGTCAGTGTACCAAAGCCTTAGTTTTTTAAGGATGCTGTATATCACATGTATGCTCCCCACTCACTGCGTATGGCATAAACTTGACTTATGGACTTACATACCTCAAAACTGAAGAGCCCCAGGAGGAACAGCAATCCAATGAGAAAAGGAGAAACGTGCATTCAAAAAAAAAAAAAAGAAAAAGGGGGAGATGGAGGGGGTGAATACTGCAACAGTGAAGGAAAAGCCATCTACTGTCATGGTAAGAGTTTACACAGCTGTACTATGTCCTTCCATACCACTGTTACAGTATTCTTTACTAAATGAAGAGTACAAAAGCTGCAAAGGAAACTTGGGAGGAGGAACGCCCAACAGAGCACTCAAGAAACCCATGCAAGATAGCCCTGGCAAATCCAGCTCTAGCCTTAGTCTTATTCAAATAATATCTGAGCCGTCTATGCAAATCCAAAGTGTGACGAACCTTCTCAGTGGCAGACTTCATAAAGTCTAGGGAAAAAAGTGGGCAAATTAATAAAGTGATTAAGAGAAAATTCATTGACCACCTTGGGCATAAAAGAAGAATTAGTACAAAAATACCCTGTCCCTATTAAAAACTTAAAAAGGAGGGATAGCCATAAGGGCCTGAAGCTCAGACACTCCTCTAGCTGAAGTAAGATGCAAAAGAATAACAATCTTCCATGTACAATGCTGCAAGGAAACTGAAGCTGCAAGCTCAAAAGGATCCTCAGGCAATTTTTAAGAACAAAATTAAGGTCCCAGAAAGGAGGAATAGGCTTCCTGGGAGGCCTAATATGAATGATGCTTTTAAAAAATTGACCTCAAACCTGGAAGCCAAAGGAGAAGTGAAAGGCAGATGAACAGAAATAGCTGAAAAGTGGGCTTCAACTGAAGAGTATGCCAACCCAGCATGGAGCAATTCACACAAATAACAGAGAACCAGAGGACTCTGCACAGAAAGTGGATCCTGGTTACAAGCAAGTAATCAAAAAGAAAATCTCTTCCATTTGGTCAAACAAGATTTCCTGGTAGTGGGTTTTCTGGCCTCTTGCATCACCCGGAACATGTCCTCAGAAAATGGTGCGTAAAAGGAGTCAAAACCCTATCACCCATAGGGTCAAATGAAGAGTTGACAAGTGAGGATGGATGAGACCTCCCCTTGTCTTGTGTGAGTAGGTCCACCCTGTGATGTAATGTGGTGATTGCCCTTGGCTAGATGAAGAAAAAGAGGGAAGCAATGCTGTCTGGGCTTCTGAAGCAGTTGTGGCAGAGGAATCTGACTGAAGAACTGGGCAATCCTCCGGTCCTTCATCAGCCTTGAGAGAGACATCCAGGGGAGATGGTACAGCGGAAGAATCCTACCTAAGCTATTTGGCCATCTTTGCAGATGGCTAACATTCCAAGCTGGGATGATTCTGCCCATTGTACTCTGAGCCAACAACTTAAGATGTTGGTTCTCTAGGTAGACAGATAAGGAGGAGAGATGACTACAAAGAGTTTTAGGTACAAACACCTGACAACTAGGACATAACATATGGTTGTGAGAAGCACTTAAGCAGCACAAATACTGCTCATGATGGTCCTTAAGGGGAATCTGTCTCCCACACTGGTATTTCCCCTTTCTGGATAATATACAATCCAACATCATAAAACATAACATAAAAAGAGAAACCTCAATGGGACCCCTATCTAAAAACGGCTTTGTAACCAGTGGATAAAAGAGCGTTCAGACTGACAATTGAAGATGGTGTGCAGACTGGCAACAAAGAAGTTCTGAGGTATGTATATCCATACGTCACACCCTATGCCAACAACGGAGAGCATACATGTGACATACAAACCTAAGGCTTTGGTATACTGGCCGAACTTTGGGCTGCCCTAGATGTTTTGGCAAGTTCCTTCTTGGTGGCTGCTGCCACCATAGCATCCACAGGAACTCCCTTGGAAAGAAATTGTCATCTGGGGCTGTAATAAATTTGTTAGGCCTTCGAGGGACTGGTTCCACTGTGTCTGGAGAATCCCACGCCTTTTTACTAACTAGTTCCATGAGTTTGTCAAAAGGTAGAGATACCCAGGAGGCTGAATGGTGAGATCCAAAGGCTTTCAGGTACACTGACTCCTCCTCAGCAGGGTTGATGGACTTCCAGCTGCCTCTCTGCTTAAGGATCTCTAGGATATCTGCACAGGAGATATCCTCAGAGGGCAACCATGGGGACCCTTCTGATTCCTTGAGGTCAGTGTCAGGTGTAAGAGACTCATCCGGGGAGTCAATATGCTTCCTCTTGCAAAGACTCTTCTGGGGGCCCTCTTCAGAAGGGTATTCTGAAGAGGTTTCAGAAGATAGAAGTTCACCCGATTGGGTATCCTGAGGCCTAGGATCACTGCAAGTCTGTGGTTGAGGTGGTGCAGAGACAGAAGCTGGTGACTTTGGGGGAAGAATGTCAGAGCCTTTGTGAAGAGCTGTGTGGGAGGACAGCACACGTCTCCTCAGCTCAAAAGCCTGTCTCCCTGATCTGAGGATCCCTCCAACTCTGAGGAGGCAGAGGAAATCCCTGGAACCAAGGGAGCCAGCTCTGAAGCTGATGTAGGTGCCAAGCTCACCTATACCAAGGCAATGAAGGGTAAACTCAGGCCCGACAAATGTCAGACTCAAGCCCCCCCGGACCCGGTCAGAGAGCTTTGGACCCTATACATCCCAGATGGCACGAAGGATGTTGGAGCAGAAGATGGTTCCAAAATCCCGATGATGGGTCTCGGCAAAAATGGTTCTATCATGATTGGTTCCAGACATTCCTGCTCTGATGTTCCAGGTTGCTCAGAGGAGGAATCGTAGTGGATGAAAATAAAATCTTCACTGCCTCCAGATCTGAATGTGATGGAGCAGACAGAATTTTGGCCAGTGCCGGCGACTCCAGTAACCTTCACACCACTCTATCCACATCATCATCCGATAAAGTCCTGGAGGACCGAAAGGAAGGGGTTGGTGAGGTAACTCTCTGTAGTATAGGTGATCGCAACATCAGGGAGACCAGTGTCAATTCAGGAGACTGGATCTGAAATTGTTTCTCCATTGGTTCCAAAAACTTAGGAGCCAAGGATAAAGGCTTATCGGATCCATGTTCTTTTGGATCCGAGTGAGACTATTTTGAAACTTTTTTGGCAGGCTCCGAATGGCCTGAGGATGAAGATGATGACCTTTTGGTAGATCTGTCAGATTTAGGAGGAGGAGATTTAGACTTGCTGGAAGTTGTCTGACTTTCCAAGGCTTCCGAGAAAGGCACCTTTAAAAGCCCCCTTACAATCAATTTGTTCTCTCTCTCTCTAGCAAAACTCTGGAGCTGAATGAGTGGCAGATACGGCAAGATTCCTGTAGGTGCATGGCACCGAGACAGTAGACACACACCATGTATCCATCAGTCAAGGACATCTTCTGAGAACACTTCTGGCATTTTTTAAAACCAGATGGTTTGCTTCTTTCTGTTCCTCAGACATTATCTTTAACAATAACAGCAATAAATCTATATGTGTTAAAGCCCAGCGCTCACTAATAAAACTAAGCTACAACACACTAAGAAAAAATTGCAATTTTATATCTATAACTACATAAGCACATGATAAGAAAAAATATCAAAAAGCACTCTAAGAGAAAAAAACACAAGGGAGGGGAGACTAGGTTGCCCTCTAACTTAAACGGGATAGTGTTCCTCTAACTCAAATGCATACATTTGTTATAGGACACTGGAAAGGTGTTAGCCCTGTAACTTAAACGGGCGCTGGGCCCTCTAACTGAAATGGACCAATGGACTTGAGTGCGATCTCAAATTTGGTATATTTAGTTAGGGGGGTGTGTGCGGTGAAGACCCCCACTTTGTTTTTGTGTGTAGTGATATATTTTTTTTTTGGACGAACAATTTCTTTCCCAGGGAAAGAAATCACTCATATGTAGTTTCACTTTTTTCAGTTTTCGTTGTTATGGGTTCGATGAAGATGCATTCAAAGTAATGCGTCTTCGACGTTGTGATATAGACCCATCAGGGTCTACAATAAGCATCTGAATCCTAGGAGCTGCAAGACTACTTTCTCAAAGCCAGGGACTTGGGCTTCTTGTAGCTCTCATAGCCGGCTACTTCAGTCAAGCTTGAATACATGTTCGGGCAAGGTGCAGCAGCCATGCAGAATGAGTTGAGCTGCCGCACTTCACCTGGACACAGTAGCCAGTTTTGGGTAAGGTTAAATGTGGCAGTGGGAATTTAATCTACCACTTCAGGCACCAATCAGGAGTGGGATTTGTATTAGGGGAGGAGTTATAGGTTAGAGAGTGATACAGGACCTTAGGTTTAGATACTGAGAAAGGGGTTTTAGGTTTAGTGAGTGCAAATGGGGTTTAAATTTAAGGAGCAGGAGTACAGCTTTAGGGTTAGGGTTCTTGCAGGGTCAGGTAGTGGGAGGGCTACGTAGTTAACTAGGATCAGACTAGGGGGAGTTAGAGCATTTGCCATTTATAGCAAAAAGCAGTGTACAAGTGAGTCATGATTTGCTAGCATGCAAACACTTGTATACCTTCTGTATCATAATATTCTTAAGCCACACCCACCTCTCTCTTTGGTATTTATGCACAAAATGACTATTTTCTTAAATTCATTTTTCCATGTGGAACATTTGTAACCAAGATAAAAGTACATAAATGCAGTACATAAAACAACCAGCAAATGATTAACATTTGTAACAAAATTAATTTATTCCATAAAATAAATCTTGATTGATTTTTTTCAGTATATTCAAAAACACATTATACTTTGGCAAACACTTCAAATCTGATAGAAAATATGAGTCTGTATATGTTAAAGCTTATCTTCTCGTTTCATGTAGTTCAGATATAGAAGCAGGAGTAAAGAACCATCAAAGTGCTGGCTGTGACAGCACTACCTGGAGTTTCTTAAAAGTTAAGATGTGTGAACAAAAGAAAGCTTGACTACAACAAATTAAAAAAAAAATAGTAAAGTAGCATAAATGTATCGAAAATAAGAGGCTGATGCAGAAATGATGATAATGGAATGGCTAGAACCAGGAAGACTCGTAAAGAAAGTGATATGCAATGTAAGAATAAACCATAAAGACTTCGAGAAAAATAACTAGTCATATTGTTTGAAGAGGTTTCCGTAGCATTTATTGCTTGTAAGATGCATGTTTAGCTGGCTCTCCACCTCACTGCAAAATAGTTTTCCACTAAAAACACAGCCCCTTTGTTCACATCACTATACATAAGAAACCTTGATATAATATAAATGATTACGAGCAGGTCACTGAGCATAATCAGCCTATTATTGTGTTTGAGACATGGATACCAAGAAAGTCGCCTCCAGAACAAAGCTCAGAGGTGAATCTTGACCTTCATGTTGAGAATACATATTAAAGGGGATATGACCAGAGACCCAGTCATAATTCTTTGTAGTGCATGGTGCTTTATGTGCTCCATGCACTACTATCAGTTACAGGGGAAAAAAGGTCCAAGTGTTTTGTTGGCTTTCCATGCTGTAAAGAACTTAGCAAGCATTGTCAGAAAGACAGTGTAACACACACACACTTATGCTACAGAAAGTCAGGGGTGTATTGCTAGGACAGACAGCAGGCAGAAACGCATCTATTTTTTATTCTATTACTGCTGTTTGTTGGTCAGTACTGGCAGATTTGACTGCCTAGAATATCATCTGATCTTAAGAAATGAAGCAGGTGCTTAACAATTAAGAACAGGTCTCAGGAAGCACTTTTATGCTTGGATATCCACAAGAAGACAAAGCAGTGATCACCGAGCTCCATGGACCACTATACATTTTCTCCACAATTCCATTTTTTCCCTTGAAATAAAGTTGTGTATGGTCTTCAGTGATTTTCCAGGCCTGATTTAGGAAATATATTCAAGTTTGTTGTTGTCATATATGTTTTCTCCAACTTCAAAATCCATGAAGTGTCTTGTGGCTGAAACAAAACAAAACAAAAAAACTACTAGAATGGAGTCTTACCTTTACTACCACTTCTCACTTGGCCAGTTATATAATTAAGTCTACTCCTGTCTCCATTTTTCTCTACTTCTTAATAATTGCAATATGCTGCTGGCTACTTAGTCACTACCTTGACTCATTCCTGTATTAGTAAATTGCTAGCTGATGCAAAGCTGTCACCCAGGTTTGTTATATTGCTAGCGCCTCCTGCTGGTTGCAACATGAGTACTTGCATCACTGTAGGAACCACCTACATGCCTCCACAGGAGCTTGCACGTTTCCAAACATGCTCCCATGCAAGGGATACCATCTCTGTCATGGGTGGCCATGCCTACATCTCTCCTCAGCCTTTGACCTTCTTCAGTTAATGGCCTCATGCCTCCACCCCAGAGCAACAGAAAAGTCCAAATCTCTTATTCCCCAGTGTGGACATGCCAACAAAATGTATCACTGGAGATACTGTTTGAACTCGTCCCATATAGGTCAGAGTCAGAACTCATCTGACTTTCACATTTTGCAAACTGTTAAGAACATTTTATTGAAAAGCAGTAAGTTTGTGCCAAGGATTCCTTTACTAGCAGATGTAACATTTGATGTTAAACATCTTTGCTGTAAATTGCATTTAAGGGTGTATTCTCATTTACAAAAACAACAGGCTGATGCGTCTCCCAATATAGATTTTAGTGATTACTGTTGGACTTATCTATATATGAAAACGGGTTTTGTATCACTGATGAATGGGAAAACGGTCTGATGTTTATGACAATGATGATGATACTTGTAAGCTTGGTATGGGTTATGGCAGGTTACTTGTATCTAAAATGCCTAATATTAATGTTTCCATGCTTCTATAAAAATCACCAGCGTTAATTAATGTTTAAATGTTTTTTGCTGTTTTCTCATCTGTTCTGAAACTGGATTTGTCCCTCCCACTCATCCTATTCCTGTGGTGTTGTTATAGTTGGTGGCTTTGCAAGTGCCCGCCCTTACTGTAAATTTGATCTGGGACACTCCTCCCAGTCTAGTGTTCATACTATCTGATACAGAGAGAACATTTGAAAAGGCCAACCCACTTAGGTTCTTAACCTTGAATTATCTTCTGCTCCTCCTTTCTCCCTTTGCACTTTACTAACAAAAAAATATCTCTCCTTGTGTTCTGCCTGAGTGTGCTTCTCAGCTGATAAGTATATTCTTTAGCACTTTTTGACTCTTCAGAGCTGAATTTAGTTCAGAATACATTTTGAATAAATTGCATTTATTTAAACTGTGTTTGCTTTAATACTGCTACACACTCAAGTGTGCTAGCTTGCACTGCACTTGAATTGTCTCTAGTGCTGTTTTAGCTGCTTTCTGGAAAAAAAAATTCTAAGCTTGTTTCCTGCCTTTCCTGTAACTAGTCTAGTCCAGATACATATTTGCTGTATCCAGGACTGTTGGTAAGCTTCTGAGCCCCTCAAGCCTTTCTGTGTTGGAGGAAAGCCTCTTGTTTTTCAGTGGAAGTGGTAAGCACTAGGTAGCCTATCTGCCACAAGAGTGGTTTCTGGCCCAGAAATTGTAGTTTATTGGCTGTTTGGGCAGTTTTTCAATCTCTTTCAACTTTCTGGTTTAAAAGCCTGCATTTATGCTTGTTTCCCACCTTTCCTGTAACTAGTCTAGTCCAAATACAGATTTGCTGTATAAAGGACTGTTTGTAAGCTTCTGAGCAGTGCCAACATCTGCTCTTCAATTTTCCCTTAGATCTGCTAGTTCTCTCCTCTCCTGTACTTTTACTAGCTTATTAGCTTAGCACTCTACCAGACTTCTTGTAGCAATTATTGTAGCACACAAAACTGTTACCAGCACTAAACATTCTACAAGGAAACAGCTCAGGTACTTATTAATGCCGACCCCTAAAGGCTAAAGGCCAGTTCCCTGTGCTTTCTCCTATTAACCTGGTGGACTTGGGCATCCTGAGGCAATGTAACAACTGCCTCATGTACAATGACAACTTTCTCTTCTTACCTCCCAACACTCAGACTTGTGAGAGATGCACTTATATATCCAAATTGGAAGCCATGCACTCTCCAGCCAAGACCAGAATAGCTGGTCAGGAGGAGAAGGTCAACACATGCACCACACCACATGAAACACATAGCCCACCAGCACTATCACCTAAAAGCACAAACACACCCACCTTCACAGAGGCTCTCAATAAAAATCTATCCAACAGCAGAGACCTCCAAGGCAGAAACGTACTCGACCACAACACTAATCATGAGACACATAACTCTCCTAAACAGTGTGCCACTCAACCAATGCCCCTAAGGCAAAACAGCATGCCCAACACACTAGTCATAGGTGACTTGATAGTGAGGCACACTGATGCCCCACTCATTAGGTTGAATAAGGAGAAAGTAACAGTCAGCTGCCTGTTAGGTGCCAGGATCCACCACATAATGCACGTACTCAGGTCCCTCTACAAGTAAAATATGACTCTGTCATTGTACATGTGGGTGTGAATGACCTAAGACATACCTCCCTAGACAACATGAAAAGAGACACAGAGGAGTTCTCGCTTTATGTAGTCCAGGTGGGTATGCCCTAGCCTTGAGCAGGATCCTACCATCACCCAGAATGATACCACTATACAAGCAGAAAATGATTGATTTCAATAACTGGTTAACTTTCTGGTGTCATTCTAAGGGGATCCAGTATCTGTCTGCCTGGGATGATATGATTGACAGACCTCGATGCTTTGCCGGAGGTGGCCTGCATCTGTCACCCCTGGGCTTCCGGATACTGGCTAAGGCTCTTGCCAGACCTATAGTGCCTTTTTTAGGCAGTGTACCAAAGACCAAATTGCCACCAAAACAGCTAGAAACAAATGCAATCTGAAGTTCATGCTGTTCAATGCTAGAAGTCAATCTCAAAATGCACTTGCTCAAAGATCTCCTTAAAATGGAGAACATCAACATTTGTGCTGTAACACAGACCTAGTTCAAGGCAGCAAAAAGCACCCCTGCACTACCAGGCTATAACTCATTCCACACCTTTCGGCCCCAGAACTTGGACCGAAGCTCCAAAGGGGGTGGTGTTTCCATATTCATAAAGGATGCACACACCTCCAGTCTGGTAACCCAACATAATGCATCTGAGATACTTCAGGTGCAGCTAACATTGGGTAAGACAGCAATTCAGGTCATAGCCTGCTATAAGTCCCCAACCATGTCCCAAGACTCACACTCCATGTTCTTAACCCTGGAGAATATTAGGGTCCAACATAACACTCTCATACTGGGTGACTTCACCTACCCCTCCATTAACTGGGAAAACTACTCATGTACCAATACACTTGCTCAACACTTTCTGAAATTCATTAATTCCAATGCCCTGGACCAGCTCATTCTTACCTCCACTAGAGGTAGCAACATCCTTGACCTGGTAATTACTAACATGGGCAACTGTTGCTCTACACCACTGCTCTACAGTCAACTCCTCCCTGGTTAGATTAGACCACAAACTAATCACCTTGGAAATCCACATCCCTCGCACCCCCCCCCCCCCGACAAAGGTAACCACTATAAAAAAACTTCTCCAAAGCTAACTTTGGGATTCTAAAAACAGAGGTGGCTAACTTCACGGCACCCATGCAAATGGAGAATAGTTGCATGACTGCCGAATCATATACCGATGCACTGTACGAACACATACACAAATGAATGCCATACCCAACAGATCCAAGAGTCTACTCCTAAAAAAGGAAGCCAATCTGGTGGTCCCCTGCCATAAACAAACTCTACAACAAGGTGAAGTTCCAAGACTGGAAAAACTCCCTCATCAGCCTCAATAAAAGGTTGAGATCCTCTCATCAAATCCTCTAAAGCTAGCTATGAAAACAGAATTGCAGCAGATAGTAAAGACAACCATACAGAATTGCAGCAGATAGTAAAGACAACCATAATGCCTTCTATAGTTATGTAAAGAATCTCCACAGCAATACCCAGATTTGCTCTGAGCTACTGCACAATGGTACTTCCTATGCTGAGCCAACAGATATTGCCAATATACTGGCTGACAGATTCAGTGCCAACTTTACCCCTCTCCCCCCAAAGGCCCAGTCATAATACCAGTAGATTGCCAGGCACCCAGCATTACAGCTACACAGGTTAAAACAGCACTGTCCATGGCCAAAAATACAGCTTCTATGGGACCTGACAATATCCCCAGCTGTGTTCTACATGAACTACAGAGTGAACTGACACCTCACCTGTGTGCCCTGTTCAATCACAGCCTCACCTCAGGTTTTGTCCCTACCGAATGGCAAACTGCTACAGTCATCCCTCTCCACAAGGAAAGGAGTGACTACAGACCCAGAGAACTATCACCCCATTAGCCTCAGGAGTCCGATATGCAAAGCTATGGAACTCATCAGCATGGACCTAATAAACAAGGATATAAGGAATCTCCAAACTCTGGATCCTACACAGCTTGGTTTTGTGAAGGGTAGATCATACCTTCTCAACTTGGTCGACTTCTTTGAGTCAGTCACCAGAGCTATAGATGAAGGCAAGGTGGTTCATACAGCCTACCTTGATCTAGCCAAGCCCTTTGATACCATTCCACACTCAGGAATCATAGAAAAACTCACTAAGCTAGGCATCAACCCCTATATCACTAAGTGGGTTACAAACTCTCTCACAGATAGAACCCACAGTGTGAAAGTAGCTGACTCCAAATCAGACTGTCGACCAGTCATGAGTGGAGTCCCACAGGGTTCGGTCCTGGGTCCTCTCTCCTGTTTGATTATCTAATTCTCTGAAGTCCAGGCCAACACGAAGGGACTCTGGCTGACAAAGTTTGCAGATGATTGCAAGTTGGGAGCTATTATTAACTCCCCAAGTGATATTGACATCCTAGAGAAAGGCCTCAATGAGACCAACGATTGGTGCCAGAACCCAGATGTCAGAAGACTGAAAAAAGAAAAAAAAAAAAAAAAAAAACTCCCAACATATCTGCACCATATATATATATAATACAAAAATATACATAATATATAACCACCCCTACACAACCACACCTACAAACACAGAGGGAAAGAGGGAGGATTGCAGCAAGCAAACTGCAGCAATGTGATCCTTAACATTGGTACATACGTAGTAACTGTTCATTCCACATTGCTGCAGTGCTGATAACATGCCTTGCAAAATAGCTGTGGCGAATGAGGCCTAATCCCAGCTGGAATCTCCTTGCCATGATGGGAATAACAAAATGCAATGCAAAACCCAATCCACCTAGAAATAGTTTGGAGAACTCAAAGCAAAAGAAACAAACAACTGCTGAGACTGCTAAAAAAATCCTTAGTCCTGCAATAATAATAAGCAATTGCCTGTGTACATAAAAGTGTGCAAAAATCTTTTTTTTTTTTTTTGGGGATAAAATCAAAAAGCTCAAACGCCATAAGGGCCTGTAAACTCAAAACAACCCTTCTTGCAGTAGTAAACACAAAAGCAGTCTTCCATGACAAGTATTTCAGTTCAGCAGTAGCTGCAGGCTCAAGGATGTGAAAACAATGGTGGGTCACAATCATAGTGAGCTGAAATTGCTGCAGCATGAATCTTAATGGAAGAGAAAGACAAACCTTTGTCCAGTAACTCAGTAAGATATTGAAGAGCCACACTCAAATTAGGCTCTGAAATCTCCAAATTCTTTGCTGCAGTCCAAAAAAAAAATCTTTCCATTTTTCTCGCACTTTCCTTGTACTAGGTCTTCTCTTTCCATAATCACATTAAAATTTTGTTGACTTGTTGAGGAAGTTGAGTGTCAAACAAACAGAATATGCCATTAGATGAGATGTTAGATGAAGAAGCTTGACATTGAGAATCAAGGGTAAAGGCCATGGGCTTTTTTTTATTCCTCAGTAATGTAATGGGTGCCAGCTGCTTGCCATCCAAGAGCTATTAAAATCATCACATGAAGATTTTTCCAACTGAAAGAAAGAGCATCCACTTTCCAAGCTGTGTGATGAAACCTCTTTGTGCAAAACTTTGGCAGCTGGTGGTTTAGTGGAAGCGAACAGATCTATGTCTGGAGTTCCCCAGGACACTGTCAACTTTTGAAATACATGAAGATCCAGTTTCCACTCCATAAAATCATTGCTTGCCTGCACAATGGGTAAGAATGTTGTTTGTTGATGTACCACATGACAGTTGTGTTGTCTGTTAGAATCAACACCTGCCCTAAGCCATTAATGCAAACTGGACTGCTAACATCTCCTTCATGTTGATATGTAGATGCTGTAGTTGCTGTCTGGCAGGCCACTTGTTATATCCACTTTCCATTTAGATGAGCTCCCCAAGCAATGTCTGAGGCATCTGTCATTAGAATCCCTTGTTTAGGTGACATTCCTGAGCCCACCACAAAATTCCTTTTGAATGCAAGGTATTATTTGAATGACAGTGTCCAAATCCTGGCAGTGCTGTGTCCATAGATTTTGAGATACCATTGTAGCTTCCTCATATGCAGTTTGGCATTGACTGAAGAGATAGTTGATGGAAGTAACTGGAAAGATTCTTTTGTTTGTCCGGGGTTAAAAAGGCCATCTTGGCTGCTTCAGTCCAGTCTCACACACCCAGAAGCACATGTCTTGGTACTAGACTGGACTTTATTTAGTTCTGGAATACCCTAGGCATCTTAGCACTGCTATGACATATTGCACATGAAGGTAAGCTTCCTTGAGATCTAAAGTTACCATCAGTGATCCCGAATAAAATCCTAGGCCCCTTTCTGGCACAGGAACCGGAAATGGCCCCCTTTTTGGAGTAACTGAGAAATTTGCTTGTGAGCCTCTTGTCTTTGTAGAGGAGGAATGTCTGGCATGCCTTTGAAAGGAGGCAAGGTATGGAAATAAAACCTGTAACCGTGGTGAATGATATCCAGAACCCATTTGTCTTGGGTAATTAAATCCCTGCCCTCACCAGAAGTCTGAGCAGGTGAACCCCTGCCCTAAAGCACCTTGAGCTCTGCCCCTACCGTCTAGACTACCCCTAGACTGGCAATCATAAGCAGGATAAGTCCATCCCTTAGCAGGCCAATTTCTACTAAACTTGAGGCTGCACCTGCAAAAAATCCTTAACAGTCTGCATAGACTTAGCCTTGTCCTCCATCTTCTTTAAAACTGCTTCCACAGGTGAACCAAACAACACATCAGACTGTAAAGGAGCATCCAAAATCCTTGTCTTAACATGCTCAGCTAAGTTCTGATCTCTCAACCAGGCGTGCTCACGAAGAACAGAACCAGTGGCAGCCACCCTGGAGGAGGCCTGCACAGCATCAAAACCACATTGCAGGGAATGTTTACCCACTTGTTCAGACACATGGAGCATCCACCTTAGATTTCCTCATGGCTAAAGTGGAAGAAGTATACACTTTCTTTCCCCATCTATCCAAAGCCCTTGCCTCTTTATCAGGAGGGACAGGATTTTTAACAACTGAGGCCTTCACACCTTTAGGCCCCTGAGAGACAGTCGGGTCTGCCCTAGGACTCTTAAAAGATACTTATGAGCTTCAGGCACCCTATAATACCTATCCGGTTTAACTGGGGCAGGAGGCGAAGCCTCTGCAAAAACATCTTCCACCACATTCAAAACAGGAGGAATAGCTAAACAAGAATTCCTAAGCCTTTTCCTGGAATCAGAGAAATCTTGACCTTCCCATTTAAAATGCTCCCTCATGGAATGCAGAGTCTCTGAAAATGAAAAATCCTCAGGAAGTAGAATCATCCACATCAGAATCAGAATAAGGAGCATTGCTCAAAACTCTCAAACTCAGATTCCACCTTATCATAGTAATCAAATCCTCTGCCATTTTAAGCATATGTTTCTTAGGCAAAGACCCTGAAGTACTAGGAGAAACCCCACTGAAGCAAAACTCGGCCTGCCCCTCAAAGAATCCTTGGAAACAGAAGGGAGGCTCTGACCACCTTAGGAGAGAGGGGAAGAACAGCCAGAAGCCCCCCCCCCCTCCCCCTACTCTGAGAGGATACATCCTGTAACAGTAAAGTCTCCCTGAGACTCCAAAAGAAACACCTGGCAACCTCCGCTCTTACTGCCCTCTAAAAAGAACCGGCGTCTGGGACTGGCGGTTCCTCCACTCTAGGCTTTGCTGTTTTGTCCTTCATTTTATAATTACAACGCTTCAAACACTAACCTGGCACAGTCTAACCTTCTCTTAATAGTGCGTTTGTTAAATCTAGCACAAGTCCAACAACGTCGTGCTCAGGCCCCTAACAAGGTATACACACAAAGTATGGTAATCCCTTATGTATCTGTTGTTCACAGAAATACAGTTATTCACTTTTTCTGACATCCGTTAAATACTGAGGCAAGAAAAAAACAAAATATTAAACTCTGGCTTCAGAAACTTTTCAGAACGCCCGTCATGCGCATTAGTACCCTGACATGACTGCAGCAATGTGGAATGAAGAACATCCATGGCCTTAAGCTGAATGCCAAAAAAATGTGTAGTCATTCCCCTTGTGAAAAACCCAGTTCCCTTGAATTACCACATCTATGATAGTCCACTGAACACGGAAGATGTTATTAGAGATCTAGGAACACAGGTTAACAGTAACCTCTCTTTTGACCACCACATTGCTACTGTGGTCAGAAAGTCCTCCTATGTGGCACATCTCATTACTAAGGGTTTTGGATCCAGGAAGAGAGGGGTCATCGTCTCCCTCTACTCTTCCCTCATTAGGCCAATCATTGAGTACAATGCCCCATTTGGCATGTACCTCACTAGACACCTGAAACAACTGGAGGGGCCTCAAAAGTACCTCACAAAGAGGATCCTAGGCCTTAATCATTTGTCCTGTATGGAGAGACAAAAGGACTATTCTCTGTCTCATATCACCTACTTAGAGGTGATCACTGCTTGACTTAGAAAGCCATGTCTGACCCAGCTCTATTAGAAATGCTACATCTTAAGAAATCCCAATCCCTCCGCACCACACACTCCATAGACCTCAGCCTCATTACTACAATCAACAGAATATGCTGGAGGGACCGGTTCATAACCCAGAGACTGCCCATGCTATGGAATAGACTTCCCGTACTTGTCAAGCAGAGCACCTCACTGGTCCTCTTCAAGTGGAATCTTGATGAGTGGATGGAAAACAGAAAATTCATCCTGGGGATCACTCCAGTGGCTCTACTCGACAGAGGCACTAAGGTCAGGTGGCACGATTCCAGGGTAATCCTATGGGCTAGGCTTGTAAAGGATCCAGGGCCATAAGCCTAGTACACACCTATGAACCCATGTGTAAAAAAAAAAAAACAGAATGTGATGATTTGAAGCTTATGAAGCTTGAGAAAATGTATAATTTGGCCAAGCAGAAATGGTTAGTCTTAAACCAACTTAGGCAGGCTAATGATAAATATGTATTTTTATAAGCAGACAAAGGAGGGAACTGCATTATGTCTAAGATACAATATCACAACATGGTATACAATCTGTTATCTAGTGAGGATGAATGTGTAAAACAACTCTCTAGTAACCTCATTACACAATATAATTCTATGTTATTGGATATTCTAGAATGGGCAGAAAGACTAGGTTTCTTGTCCTCACAGGATGTTAAAAATTTGTTTGTACTATATCTCAGGGATCCCACTTTTCATGCCATTCCCAAGATTTGTAAAAGTTTAATTGAACCTCCAGATAGACTGACTGCATCCAGTTGTGGTTCTTATTTGGAAAATAAGTATTTAAGTAAAGTTCCTTCACACATTAAAAACACTAATGATTTTTGTTCACTGGGGAAAGGTATGGAATGGAGGGACGAACTGTATTTGGCTGCAGTAGACATCAAGTCTTTGTATACTAACATCAGATGAAGGTGGGGTTTGAAAGCAGTTGAAAAATTGCTGGGTGATGGATCCCGTACTTCTTTCATGATAAAATTGTTAGAATTTGCTTTGCCACACAATTACTTTATTTTTAATAATGCGATTTTTCTTCAAAAAGAAGGTAAGGAGATGGGGGCGAACTTTGCCTCCTCATATGCCATAATTTTTATGTCTTACTTTGAAAATGTATGTATGTACCCCACAAACTTTTTTTCAAAGTTTGTGTTGAGGTATCAGTGTTATTATATAGATGACCTCATTTTTATTTGTCAAGGTGATACGAGTGATTTTTGAAAAATTTATACAAGAGTTGAATAATAATCCATTTGGGGTGGAGTTTACTTTTGCTGCCAACAGGCAGACAATACACTTTTTGGATGTAGTATTGTATGTAAGGTGGATTGGACACACTAACTTGGCCCTATGTGTGTGTGTGTGTGCCTTCTGTGGAAGGTTGGGCGCCAGGCTGGCAACTTGACACTGTAAAAACCCCACTGCCAATCATTAGCAGACAGGTTGATCCACTGTGGCGACCCCTAACCAGGAAAAGCTGAAAGAAGAAGATTGTATGTGGATGGTAACAACAGAGTGCAATTTAAACCTTTTAAAAAGGTGACTGCAGTCAATTTTTTTACATGCCATATGGAGAGTTTAAGTGTATTTATGAACATATGTCTGAAAGGTATTTATTGGATAGCGAATTTATTCAAGTCATTGAGAAGTGTTACAAAGGCTATTCTGAAGCTTCTGTTTAATAGGCTAAGAACAGAGTAAAATTTGGTACTGGATATCAACAGGATATCTATGGGAGACAGAATGCATTAAGGTATAGAGGGGATGAAATATTTTTTGTTACTAAATTCTCTCCAGTCTCTATTATGATAAAAAAAAATCAGTATAAAGTTTGTAGTTGTTGGCTTGTTTTCATGAAGAGTTGGGAGCTTTGTTTCCCAAAAGATCACATTTTCCTATGGCAGGTACAGTAATTTAAAAAAAAAAAATTCTAAGGTTGTTGCAAGAGGGGATAAGACAGTTGGATAGTCAGATTGCGGATCATATTCATAAAATAAATGGGGGACATGATGACAGTGTATTGTTTAGTGTGTTAACTAAACCACATTTAATGAATGGGGGCAATTTTGCACAAAAAGTATTGGAACTGAAAAGTAGATGTATATTAAATTATAGGACACATGCACCTAGAGGGTTGAACTTGGATATTAATTTGAATTTCTAATTTTGTAAAGCATTTTTATATTTATTTATTGATGAGCATTTTGTATGCATTGCTGTTGCAGTACTGGGTTTTTTTTCAAATGTCTAATTGGTTAGTTGCTTGCATTAATTAATTGAAGATTATTTAAAATGGATGCATGGTATGTTAATTATTATTCCTCTGAAGACATTGTAGTTGAGGTGCTGAATGCCAGTAAACGTTTTTTGCAGCATTCAGTGGCTCCATTTGTTTTGTTTTAGTTTATTTTTCATGTATGGTGATGTCAGAACTTTATCCCTCTGCACCATGCAACTAGGGCAACATCTTCGTATCACAGAGCAAAATCAGTGAAGACTTCAAAGGCTTACAGACTACAACTAAGAAAAGTGGCTAGACCAGATACTAAGTCAATGTCATTGTTCCCAAAATGTACTCTCATCATCAACATTAAGCAAATATTTATAAAGAGAGACACATCTTTGAGAACATAGGGTGAAGCTACTTATAAAACAATGATCCCCATACTAGCTATACATATTTGGCCTGGCTACACAGAGTTAAGCCAAGACAATCTACTCAAGCACAAACATATAATCAGTCAGGGATGCAGGCATGTCACCAGGTGGATTCTATTACTGCTGGGTCTATTTTTGTCATATGTAAATATTGTTCATGTTTTGCAGTCAATTACAGCCTCATCCAGTATGACCACTTAAAGGACTGCCACTGATGCACAACTCTTGGCCAACTTCATAGAAGTTGACAATGGAACCTATGATTCTGCCCTTTTCAACAATACATCTCCAATCTTAGGCTCTTTTTGCAACAACTTAATGGACTGTTTTTCAGCCTACAGGAAAAACTACTTACTTTCAAAGGGCTATTTCAATATCCAGTACAGTTGTTGTGTAACACATCTGCTAACAGTATAACAGAGAAAGACATTTTATTTAGAGTCAGTTGGCTACTCTGGGTCTCCATTCTCCATTCCTACAAAATGTCACAGATCCTTGCATTTTTATCGACATGGGTTACAAAGGGAAGGCAATTTTTATCATCCTTCTTAATCCCTAATGGGCTAATTTTCAGATTGTTTGTCTCAAATATGGATATCCCATATTTTGTCTCCTTGTGTGATTACCCTTCTGCAACAAAGTCCGATAAAACATGGAAGCTGGAATGACCTGGACTTCCAGAAAAAGTACTTCCTCAGGAAAAACTTTAAAAATTCTTAGGTTTCAAGACAATTTTAAGATGCTATAATAATGATTATTACATGGAAATATCCAGCTGTTTTCTAACCTCCTACCCTCACCCCCTAAAAAGACAAGACTGCATGCAAAGAGCTCCTGGCAAGGCAGATTCTGGTAGTGAACCATAAGTAGTCTGCCATGCAATATAAACCACAAAGGCTCCAAAGCACCTTATTTTCTTCCCTGTGGCAAAAAGTTAAAAAAATATATCAGCTGATTAACAGGGTCCTTTTATTTGATATTTAAAGTATTTGGATTATAAACTACTTGCAGCAATGCAATCTGCTAGAAGAAATTATTCATGAGCCAAATATTTGAGAAAATCAAAAGCTTTATAAAGAATTTTAAGTGCTATGTGATAAAGCTTCATTCTAATTCTGGTCAGCAGATGGTAAAAATACATTAGCTTAACCATGTGATTTGCAGATGTATCAGCAGGCACGGTTGACTCAACATACCTATCAGATGCTAAATATCATGAATGCCTCTTCCTTGGCTATGTTCTGTTCAAAGAGAACATCAATAGCATACCAAAACTCTAGGAAAGGGATAGAGAAGCAAACCAAATGTCCAAAGACAGACTTGATGGAACAGAATTCATGAAATTATTCCTGCATCTGAGAAATTCCTTATGTAGATAAAAAAGCTATGGTAAAACTAACATATTATATTTATTTGGGAGTTCAGAATAGTCTTCTCAGCCCTAAACACACGCACAGGCTGGGATTGGGGGGAGGGGGGCTTCCCCCAACTCTGCAGAATGTGGGACAAGATGATAATCTGAAAAGAATTTAATTATTCCAAGTTATCCAATTCCACTTCAGTTAGAGTTATGGTCCTAACCAGTAGAGTAGCTAGGGTGAGGTGAGAGGGGCAACTGTCCAAGCACAAAATGTTGTGTTGGGATTAGCCGATTCCCATCTCTCTTTAATGGAATATTGGATTTTGAAAGCCGGCATTGCATATGTGGTCAAATAGCACTTTTTTTTTTAAACTAAAATGTGAGCAACGTAGCACTCTATACCCTCCCTGCACAAACTGTAGTTACTGATTTTATTTTGGAGGGTTGGGGGCATGGCACAGAAACAGGACTTGAAAGGCTGGGGCAGGTGGGAGGAGTGTCATGCATCTGGCCACTGGGGTGGTGTACCAGTAGAAGAAATGCCTTTTTTTTTGTTTGCTCTTCAGTGGAAGAGCTGGTGGAGGTGCAGATCTAACTTAATACCCTAACTGCTTATACTGTAGCAATCGGCTTCTTACAGTAAAGTTTTTATTTATTTATTTTTTTGAAGAGCTGAGAGGGTAGGTGCTGGTTCATTGGTTCATAGTACTAGTTCAAGGTGCTGATTAAACCAGCTACACTTCTTGCCCTAACCAAGGCAGAGTGGGTTATTGATAGTCAGGTATGGGCATTATTAGTCAACAGTGATCAAGACATTGTGTAGTTTACAAAGGTGAGTAAGGTAGGCACATGAGGAGAAGGACAACAGAGTGGCACTTGTACAGTTGTTTAACATCTTATCGTAACAGTAGATGTTTTACTTCTCACTGCTGCAGTACTCTTTGATCTTGGGTATCCTGAGGAAGATAGCCGAATGTCCGCCAGCATACCAAAGCATTTACATTGTCAAGATGCTATATCAGACCTATATGTGACATTTGGGCACCTAATCCTCAGAGCTAAAATGTCCCAGAAGAATAAGAGCAACCCCAGTAGAAAGCAATAACATCTTCATCCAGGAAGGGAAGAAAAGGTTGAAAGAAAGACCCCTCAGCCAGAAGGGAAAGAACAGAAAGTAATGGGATAGGAGGGAAATAATACTGCAATAGTGACCAGTAGGGCATCTACTCTCTGTTAAGATCTTACACAACTGTAATATGTCTTTCTTTATCACTAGTATTCTTTACTCAGTAATGGGATAGGAGGGAAATAATACTGCAATAGTGACCAGTAGGGCATCTACTCTCAGTTAAGATCTTACACAACTGTAATATGTCTTTCTTTATCACTAGTATTCTTTACTCTTGGGAGAGTAAAAAAGCTACTGTAAAGTTAGGGATGAGGAAGCCACATAACAGCCCTCCAAAAACCTATGAAGTATGATGTCCCTGGCAAAACCCACTCTAGCCCTAAAATGAAATCCAACATGTAATGTTTTTTTGAAAATGTGAGCAGAAGACCAAGTAGTCCAAGACAGATCTAGTATCCAGAACCCTAGAATGAGCATGAACAGAATAGAAAAAATGTATGTCATGAAATAATAGCAAAATGAAATAGCTTTAGAAAGCCTGGAGGAAATGGTTTGCATAAATACCACAAAATCAAATTTCCTGGCATGAAAGGCAACAAAAGCTGCTCAGATTTCCTGGTACGTTTTTCCTTGTCCAACTAATATGTGATCTATGTAAATCCAAGATATGAAGAAAGTACAGCTGTGTCCCACTTACCATAATTGTAGATCAATATTGCAGTACTAATCCTTGGGAAGATTTCCAAAGCTGCTCTGAGGGTAGAGGAGATAAAGAAGTGTTCTTAGGAAAGAATATTTTGTAGGACGGCAAAGACAAACCCTGCCGTGGCTGTATGACCTAAGTTGTAATGTTTTGTGAAGGTTTGACCAGAACTCCAGGTGGCTGCCTCTAGGACTGGCTGAATGGACAATCCTTTCAGGAAAGCAGTGGTAGTTGCCTCATAGCTTGTGCAGTGGTTCTAATGCAGCCAGGCAGAGGCTTTCCATGGTATATGCAACAGAACTTGATGCAGTTTGCAATCCATTTAGAGAGGACTTGCTTTGAGACAGGTCTGCCCAGTTTTCCCTCTGTTAAGGATACCAACAACTGAGCTGCCCTGTCTGCAGTCTTCATTCTGTCCAGGTAGTACCTGAATTATCTGTGGACATCCAGTAAGTGGAGCAATCTGCCTTGTTCTGTGGATTTGGAAAGAAAACTGGCAGATGGATAACCTTGTTAAGACTTGACTTCAGAAACCACCTTGGCAATAAATGAAGGGTTAGTTCTGAGGGTTACCATATTTTTGTAGGTGACAATGAAGAGCTCTACACTCATGAGAGCCTGCAATTCAGCGACTCTTCTAGCTCAAGTGACAGCCATACAAAAAGTCATCTTCCAGGTGAGCATCTTAAGGGACACAGAGGCAGCCAGTCTGGAAGGTGGAAGGGTTAACTTTCAAAAAAAGAGTTATGTTCTTACCATAACGTTCTATCTGAGCTATCTATCTTCAGTCAGTCTTGAACTGCTGGATTCACATTCCAACCCTTGGAACTGACTCGGCTGTTATAACAAGCTGGCACCAGCCAGAAACTCTCAAGCCAAGGCTATCTATACTGCCTCTATCTTCCCTACCCCTCAGATGAAGTTTTGCCCATTAAGTAGAAAAACATGGAAGCTTTATCTGAGCAGCAATCCTACTAGGATCCCAGGACTAGTTCCGAACCTCCAGAAGTCTTTTGGAGGGGGTAGGAGGGTGGGCTGTCAAGAATGAATGAAGATCGACAATACAGATGGAAAGTTATGGTAGGAACATAACCTCTTTATCTGATGTTGTCAATCTTCATTCATTCTTGAAGTGTTGGGACAGAGTCCCTAGCTACTTTAGACCTTCAGAGGCCCTAGGGAAGGATATTCTTAAGCACCATAGAGCCAAAGTTGCGGCTGCACATATGTCATCCATAGAAGCTCTGGAACGAAAGGCTACTGATGTGGAGACAGATCTGGTAGAATGTGCCTTAATTTTCATTGGCAAGTCTAGCTTATTTTGGCTATAAACAAAAGTGATACAACCTCTCAACTATTTTGATGTTTGAAACTGGTTTGCCCAGTCTAGTACCTGAAAAGGATAGAAACAGTTGGTCTGATTTTCTAAATCATTTAGTTCTATCCAGATAAAAATGTAGTTGTCTTTGTACGTCCAACAAATGCAAGCAATATTCTCCCTTATTTGAGCAATTTGGGAAAAAGACTGGTAAATCTATGGTCTGATTAATATTGGAATCTTACACTACTTTAGGTATAAAGGAGGGATTAGTTCCAAGTGATACTCTCAAACTGATATACAGATGTTTAACACACACATCCTGGAAGTCTGAAATTCTCTTGGCCAAAGTGATGGCTATGAGAAATAGAGTCTTCCAAGATAAAAACCTGATATCACAGGTGGCTGCTGGCTCGAAAGGCTGATGGCCCAAACGTTGCAAGACCAACATTAAATTCCAAGGCACAATGGGCTCCTTGAAAGGTGGTAACAGAAGGCTTGGCACAAAAAGCTTGCAAGAAAACAGATTCCTCAGAGGATGGGTTGGTGTGCTTCCAATCACCCCTCTGTTTCAGAATTTCTAGGATGTGTCCGAAGGAGCTATCTTCAGGGGGTGACTGAGTGGACCCCTCCCACTTCATCAAAAACTGTATCCTTGGTGACTGATTCTTCTGGAGAATCCAGGTGCTTCCTCTTGCATGATCTCTTATGGGGTGGCTCCTCAGGGGGAAGGTCTGAGGAGGACTCCGAAGATGGGGGACCCTGCAATAGGGTATATCTTGCTGCTCTTGTGCCTGTTGCCCTGATGTAGCAGATTGTATCAGCTGCAAGCCAGGGGATACATAGATGTGACACTCTAATGGGGATGGTGATAACTGAGAGCCTGCTGAGCTAGAGCTCTCTCCATAATCTGGAAAGCAGGCCTACCCGAAGAGGCATGGGGAGCCCGGAACTGAGACTGACAGCCTCGGAACCCAGGTCACACCCCGTTCCGATGAGTCCCCCTCCAGAGTAGGAGCAGCAAGAGGACTTGTAACTGTCAAGGCACTAGGAACCGTAAATGGAGCTGTGGAAAAAAATCAGAGCTGATCTAGGGAATCCCTGAGCTGGCAACCAAATCATGGTCCCATGAGTGGGTCGGCTCCCAAATCATGGTCCCATGAGTGGGTCGGCTCCGATGGAGCCACAGACCAAAGGGATGGCTCCAGAACCAAGGTGAGATCCACCATCAGCACCGAAGTAGCTGGCACCAGAAATGTCAACGTAGTGAATTCCAAGACCCGCGGAGAGGTTGAAGGAGGAAGATAAATGTGTGTCCTGGGAGAATAAACCACAGCACAGGATGGGAGAGGGGTGCTAGGGGGAGCAGGAAGACTTCTGGCTGCCAAGAACTGATCCACCAATCTGTCTACATCTAGCTTTGAAAGACTCCTTCTGGAATGTACGGACATCCCCAAGGTCGATTCTGGCCTGTCAAGGAATGGACTTAATTGTTGACCCAAGAAGGGATCTGTAGATGGGGAGTATCTAGTCCTGGGTATACTCCCGACCTTTGGCACCGTGGTCTGTTGACCAATAATTTGCTTTGCAGGGGAGGAAGTGACCAGAATGTTTGGGGGGAATATTGTTGGTGCCCAGAGGGTCATGAGGACTGAAAAGGTCGGCATCTTAGAAGGTTTAGTAGGTTCAATAGCGGTCTGCACCTCGGGAGATGACACAGACATCGGTGCCGTAGTAGGAGTCAGTGCAGATTTTGGCATTTTCACCCTGGGTTCTGAGGAATGAGGCAAAACCTAGGCCTTAGATGATTTACCTTCATGTACTTTATGAAATGTAGGTACTGAGTGGCTCCTTTTTTTGGATTATTTTCTGGGAGCTGAAAAGGGAAATGGCAGAAGTCTTACCATCTGAATCCGGCAAATCAGCCAGAATGCCCCCAAGTTGGAAGAGAAGAGGCAGAAGATACCTAGTTATATGAGTCTGGTAATTAATAGCCCTGAAGGCTAATGAAGCAGAGGTACATAGTTTTACCATACCTGTCCACTGCATGGCATATCAGAAGGTAAAAGCTTAGAAGACAGCAACTTGGATGTTATTTCAGTGGCTACAGAAATAACAGCAGAATCAGATGAAGGGATTTTATATAAAAAAAACTGTTGTGCTCCAGGAACTTTATAGAACCTGTCCAGTTTCTTTGGGGAAAAAGGTTGAGAATCAGGGGCTGAGAAGCTGCAGTGAAAGAATCTAAGGGAGCAGCCAGCACAGGAGGGACTGCAGAAGGCCAAAGAGAATCTATTCGTATGAGTTCATAGTATCTTTTTTGAACATCAGAAACCTGGGAACAGTCTCACTTAAATTGTTCCATTGTATGAACCACCATATCCCAAAAAGACAATTTTTCCATAGGAGTCAGGAAAAAGTAGATACTCTTCCTCTGTGCCCAGGGCAAGGGGGCACTGGATCGGAGAGGAGTAAGCCAATGATATATAACCAGTGTCAAGTCTTCAGAGGAATACGAGACCCTAGGACATTTGGAAGGAGTGGAGGACCAGGGAACATAAGCAGGAATATGATCCTTGAAGGTGTTTTAGAGCCATAAGAGCACTGAAAAGACCGAGAAAACAATTCCTGCCATTCTTTCTGTGAATCCTTAGCCACAGGGGCCACATGATTAGTCTTCTGCTTCTTTTTCAAAGGAACATCCACTTTCACAAATCTAGGAGGCTCAAATCCCTGCCTAGATTCAATGGGAGCTAACTAGTATTTGTGGAATTCTCCTTGGGCCCCTCTAAAGTAATCAGCCATGGTTCCCCTTCCAAATCTGCACCAGATGTAAGTACAGCCCCATTAGATGTGCATGTAGACAGCCCTATGTCAGCCTCCAACCAGGTCGTGGCAAGCAAGCTGAGAGCAGCACTGGATGGTCCCTGGGTTCTTCATTCAACCCAATAGAGACATCTGGTGTTAGCTTGATAGCAACAGGATCAGTTCATAGCCTTTTGGGTTTATTTTTAAGCAGTGTCTGAATGGAGTGAGCAGATTCATCCATGGTATCCTGAGCCAAAAGCTTCAACCCTTCATTCTCCAAACAAATGGAAAGAAATGACAGACCGGCTGCAGATAGTCTTAGGGACTAACACCTAAAATATCTCATACTGAGTATGGTTGTGGGTAGCACCCAAACAAAAAAAAGGTACTGTTTGTGCCTGTCTTTATGGGGAATCTGCCTCCCACATTCACATTTTCTCTTCCTGTATGACATTTGACCTAAGGTAATAGGAAGGAAGAGACCCCAGTGGGGCACTTATCTTTAGAAGGCTTGGTAGTGGAACCAACTTGGTGAACAGCCTGTAGACTGAATTCAAACATAGTGCGCATACTGGCGGCAAAGAAGTTCTGAGGCTTAGACATTTGTTTGTCACACATGTACCTTACGCCTTGCAATTATGATACATGTCTGACATATGGTGCCTGGAAGATGTAAAGGGTTTGGTATGCTGGCCAAATGTTCAGTTGTCCTTGGCAGGATATCCGAAGAATAAAAAATACTGTAGCAGTGATAAAGACGGATATGAGTATATTCCAATGAGCTGGAGAGAAGGTCAAAAGTA